>NC_031788.1:6456109-6497147 GCF_001522545.3 Parus major
ACAGCCCAGCCCCACAGGAACAGACCCGCCCTACAGGGACAGCCCAGCCCCACCACAGCCCCACAGAGACAGCCCAGCCCAGTTCGCAGCGATACACACAAATTTATTGATGATCAAGCAAACGGGGAAAGCAGTGGGGCTGTGCCCCTGGTTGCGCGTCTGTGATAAGAAGCAAGGCTCGCACCCCACTACATTAGCCGGAGGAGATCCTCGAAGTTGAGCATGTTGTTGGCTACATCGGACCAGGCCGCGTGGGTTGCCCCGTCCATCTCCGGGGCCAGGCTGTTGCTGCTCTCCAGAGTGTGGTTCGTGCCGCCAATGACTTCATGGCATTCAGGGCACGTACTCTTCTGCATTGCCCCTCCACACTCCCCAATTACATAGATATGTCCATTTTTGCACTTGAACCAGTGGCCACGGGGACAGCCAATAGCGCTGACAATCTGTACCCGCTCAGCTTCAGAAATCCCTAGCCCTGACACGGGCAAGCCAGCACTGATCTTCTTCAGGTGAGCCTTCACTGCATCCTCATCCTCCTCTGTGAATTTCGTTGTCCCTTCCAGGATCTCACGTGCACTCTTAATCTCTGCTGCAATGTCTGTGGGTATCATCCTACTCGCTTTGCACCTTGCCAAGAGGCTCAGCAAGTAAGTCAGTCTCTGGATCTCAGACTGCAGGTCAGTGAGCTCCTGTCCTGTAAAATTGGTGCGCGTCTTACGCAACCACAGCTGGACTTCATCCAGCCTCTTTCTCAGCCCCTTCTTTTCATTCTCATCAATTTTGTTCAGAGAACTAGTCAAGTCTGCTACACGTTCATGGAAATTAAGCAGGTTCTCAATTAGTCCAATACTCTTTGTGGAGTGAGCAGAAGATTCTAGTTTATGTACCAGCCAGCCACAATTTGTATCATATAGATAAATCCTCAGATCAATATTCTGCTTCAGTACAGCCCGCAGCCTCTGTCTTTTAGACTCAATTTCCTGTGCTGGGCCTTGGATTTTCTGTTTCACCCGTTCTATCTCCTCCACCTGCCTTTTCACACTGGTGCCATATCTCAGGTTCTTTCTGATCGGTGTCTGACACAAAGGGCATACCTTCAGCTTGACAACATCGTCATCTTCATCCATATAGTGGTCAAGGCCTTGCGACTCAAAGACATGGCCACAGTCTTCAAGCTGTACAAATCGAGCATCTGGGTCATCCTCAAAGCCAAAAAAGATCTGAGTGAGTTCCTCATGGTCACAAACAAGGCACTTCTTTGGGCAGGGCTCTCCACAAAATCCGACACAGGGATGACCACAGGGCAGCATCTTAGCACAGGGAACATTGCAGCGAGGCCTGTTGCACGGCTCAGAGCAAAGGCTGGTACACTGGTAGTGCTGGCACTGCCACTCACACGGCTCAGCACAAGGAACACAGCTTTCCCAACATTTCTTTCTGCACTTACTGTGAATACAGTAGTTCTGACATTCCTTTTGGCAAGGAGGACATTCTGTAGTACAAGGCTCTTGACACTTGTGGGAGCAGATCAAGACACGCCTGCATGGGCTGTCACATGCCTTATGAAATCTTCCTCCATAGCAAGTATGACAGGATCCTGAACATACATGACCACATGCCAGTGTGACAGAACACTTCATCTCACATTTCACAGCTTCCTCATTTCCCATGCTAGTCATCCAGCAAAAAACTTCCTGCTTGTGGCCACATTTCAATGTAGCTGTAACCTCTACAGGACATCGCACCGTGCATCGCTCCCCGCAGGAATTCCTGCATGAGTGTCCACAGTTTAACTTCTTCTGGCAAGGTTCTAGGCACTTAAATTGCCACACTGGCATATGGCATGGAACCATCTGTGTGTGGCCACACTTAGAAATAGTTTTCTCTACCTTCACCATACATTTTCCACAGGGCTCATAACATGACTTTGGGCAGCGGTGCCCATCTGCACAAAGCACCTTTTGACAAGGCTTCAGGCACTGGTAGTCTTTGTGCTCCAGGTCATATGGGTGACATGCCCTTGGGCAAACATGTCCACAACTCAACCTAAACTCACAGGGACGAGTACAGCCTCCCTCCGGGACGCTGTTGAAGTCTTCACCTGCAGATACCTGTGTCTTGATTTCAGGGTGGTTTTGACAGCAAAGCTCCAATGACTTGCCAATATGACCGTTCTTCCTAAGTGTTTGAATGATCTTGTTCCAGAGAGGAACCTTGGCAAGCATTCTCATGTTTCCAATACAATAGAGCCCTTTCTTAGCTCTGGATAATGCCACACATATCCGATTAGGGATCTGCAAGAACCCAGGTCTCTCCTCTTCGTTGCTCCGCACCAGTGATAGCAGAATAATATCATTCTCCTCTCCCTGGTACTTATCTACTACATGAACCTTCACACCTTCAAAGACCTTTACTGGCATGAGTTTTTGCAGACAGAAGAGCTGTCCAGTGTAAGTAGTGAGAATGGTGATCTGAGAAGGTTCATAGCCCTGAAACAAGAAGTATTTGCACAGTTCCACTACAAAGTGGGCCTCATGTCGGTTCTGGTGACTTTTCCCTTCCTGAATCTCTTGTTCAGGAACTTCATGTTCCACAAAGAAGACATTAGTTGAGACACCCTGAAACAAGAGGAAGGATGTCAGAGAGAGAATTCTAGTTTCTGTCATCCCAGCCTGTTTCCATGTTCCTTATTATACACTGACTGGAAGACCTTTAAGGAGTTGACTACAGTATGCAGTTACTGTGTACTTAGGTCATTTCCTCTTAGATTTCCAAAGTTTATTAATGAAATTCTCATTTCAGCTTATTGGTAATATTTCAGTATTCTAAAATGAAATCAGTTCCTGTGGGTGATTTTATTCCCTGTCTTTCCAGAGATGTCTCTGGAAAGATAGGGAATAAAATGTCTCTACTGTACATTTCCAGGCTCTACCAAAGAAAACATTAAGTGTTAGTAATATCTCAAAGCATATGCATGGTGTGAACCATGTCTTGTTCTGGCCCTGTGGGAAAAATATACGAAGTTACCAATGCACTTGCCTAAACATGCCTCCCCTGTTGCTGCAATAAAAACAAAGCAACAAGGAAGATTTCTTCTTCATCAGAAAATACTGGGAATTCTAAGACTCCAGTAGTCACTTACCAGCTCATGGTGTGTAGAGTTGACTTCTCACCCGTTCAAAAACTCTATTTGCCTTGAGTTAGCAGGGGCTTTTAATTTTTTTACCTATTAACTGGAATTATTCTACCCGTAAGAAATGATTGTTCTGACTGCCAAAACCCAGAGACTGATTTTAACAGGAAAGAAAAGTTTTTGTAGATCAAACACAGATCTCTGGTTTTCCAAGGTATCCACAGTGGTAAAGTGCCCAGTGGAGTAGAATTTAATTCAGTCATCACCTACATTGGTTATTGTACTAGCTGGGAAGATTCAATTTTGATGCCTTTTGGTACCTCAAGTTTGTTTTAAAGGCAGATGGAACCACAAGATTCTCTATAATAGATTCTTGTAGGAGAAATGGGGTAAAAAATTGTGGTCTCCTACGTTGTGTGTTTTAGGTGGTATTTTTCTTGTTTGTTGGGGTTTTGGTTGGCTGGATTTTGGAGGGGGTTTATTTGGATTTCTAATTTATTTAACTAAAACATCTTCTACAAAGACTTGATCTGGATTTCAATATATCAAAACAGGATCTGCCACTTTCCCAGATAGCTTATTCTAATAATTAAATCTTCACTGTTAATTTTCTCTGGTCTGACTTCAGCATTCTGCTCTAGTCTTCAGTATGCTTCCTTCATCAAGTTAAAGAACCTTTAACTAATTAGTACTGTTTTTCTTTATGAATACAGATTTACACAGTCTAAGCTATTGTAATGCTACTTCTGCAACTGTCTCAAATCTTTCTCCCAGGGTATTCAGTGGCTCGTGTTTCAGAGATCCAAGGGCATCAGTGTAAAAGTGTAAGCTTGGCTCAGACTTCTGGGAAAATCATTTGTGACAGAGAGCTGTGACCGAGTCTGCAGAAAAGTGCTATGCCAGATATGCAAGGGAAGATTACAGAGAGATGATTATTAATAGTTCAAAGATGCAAAAAAAACACCAACATAGAGATACATGAAGTCCTGGTTAGGGTGAGGAAATACAAATCAGAAAATAGAGAGTGAGTGTTAAGATGGAAATTCAGTACTATTAAGGAAGAAGCAAAGACTGACACTTCTGACTGATACCCAAGGTGAGATTTCTAATAACTTACTAAATTCTGGCTATTTATTGTGTATGTTAGATAATAAGTGATTACTTTATACTTGTAAGCTGCATAGATTTTCTTTCCAGATGTTGTTTATTGGTAAAATACTCAAATGGAGAAAACAAGGAAAAAACGTTACAGTAATCCTGTTGCCTATTTTATGTCAGAATTTCACACATTACGCTTTAAGTCTTTAAAATTTCTTCCTAGCTTTCAAACTCCTACAATTCATTTGTTCCCACTTCCATTTTTTACTGTTCTTTTAATGTCACTGGTATTGGATCTATTTCCACTGTCCACCACCACTAATGCCAGAAGAAGTTACTTATTAACTAAGAATTACATATTACTTACCTAATTCTATATTGCACAATCCCTTGAATCAGGTATAAATTTCAATAACTGAATTTTACCTAAGAGCTTGAAATCCTTGAACACTGTATTTTACAGAAACTCATTTAACCATTAACAGGGGACAAAAGCAACCACTTGGATTGCTGAAAACTCACTTTTATATTCTCATATTCCAGGACAGAGGGATGGTTCTCCAGCTTCTGGTATATATGAGGGCTGATAAGTTGGGCAATTTCAGGGCGCATGCGGTGCTGAAACACAAAACAGTTCTATCAGTCCTGAAGAAGGAGCAGCATAATTCCCTATCATTATTCTTTTGCTCCACTGTCCAGATGGTGACTGAATGCAAGACAAGGATGACTTTTCAATAAGAGACAAGAAGGGAGCACTTCCCAATCGCTGCTCTCCCTCACCCCATTGCCAATGCCACCAACAACTACAGGAGTGGTAGTAGCAGAGTATCTTCAAGAAAACCTCTTGGTAAGGCTGTTGTACAATAAAGTTGGTTTTAGTGCTAATCTAAGAACATTTATAGATAACAAAAGCCAGCACTTCACCCTAACTGCTAAATGAGCAGGTGCTTTAATACAGGACTGTTGGTGGTAGAATTAACTCCCCTGGGCACCAAGATAGATGATTATAGCAATTTAGCAGGAAGCAGCCTGAGAAGAATTGTGCTGTCTTACTCTGCAAAGTTCTGGAAGTTTCAGCTGCCACAATAAATTGTGTTCTTCACACAAAAACATGAGAACCACAGTGCTGTGGACGATATCACTAAATAACTGAAAATATGCTGGAATTCTGTGTCAGTCTGACAGATCCTAGTACTTTTTTCAGAAGTCAGATAGTAAATTCCTTTCTTTTGGGCTGCTCTTACAGTAGAAATATAAACCTAAGTGTATTACAAACTTAAAACAACCTAAATACAAATGCCATGAAGTTTTTTATAGCTCTTTCTTACTTGGTACTTTAGACAGACAAAGGGGAAATCCACTTTGATCAGACGTTCAAAGAGAGAGACTTCAAGGTTGAAGTTCTTGGCCAGGTCATATACATTTGCACTAGGCTGCAACTGAAAGAGAAGGGATAGGAGGTCCATGTTTTGGCACTTTTTCTTTGTGTAAGTATTTTCACTCTCATTTTCTGTGACTGCTCATCCACTCAAAGGCCAGAGACTGGATTCTCTCGAAAGTGCTAAATATCAAAGCTAGATACAGTCACAATCAAAGCATATATAAAATTGTATCAGTTAAACTAAAACACCAATCCCACAGGAGCTCTAGTCTGAAACTACAAGGAACAGGACCGCTGGTATCTGTGGAAGCTGGGGAGCAACAAGCCTTGGCAATTTTCTCACACAGTATTTGGTTAGACAGTTCTTGTTCATTAACACAGCAGGTGGAGATGTCATGAAAGTTACCTGCTGGTGATCTCCAATGAGGATGAGGTGCTGGCAGTCTTTACTCAGAGTAGTAATGGTGTGAGCCTCAAGCACCTCTGCTGCCTCCTCTACAATGACAATTCGCGGCTCTATGAACCGCAAGATCCGTTGGTATTTTGCAGCACCTGAGCAAGGACAGAAGATAAACCTTAGGATATAACTACATTCAAGCAGTAGGGCAAGGCTTTTCACAGAGTGGAGTAGGCTCTATCTCAGAAAAGACTGGGGCTCTTCTCAAGATTCCCCATTTCAACACTTAGCTTTTTGAATTTTAAAAAAGCACCATACCAGGGACAGCTTCTATATGAAGAGTTATTAAGAAAGGCAGGTGGGGATTAGCTGTGCCTTACTAAGGAACAAATGGTGCAATTCCATTAGAAGAATGATACTCGAGACAGGGGGAGTGCAAAAGGGCACAGAAGCTGCTCATGCCACTAATTAACAACTCTCACAACAGCCATGTTTGCAAAGAGAGTCAGAGAGTAAAAAGGCTGCAGACTAATGCAGAGCCTGACCCAGGCTGTGAAGCAGCACATAATACTCATCCTTCTGCAAAAGGCTTCTTTTAAACATGACTGGAAGCAATACAATACTGGTTTGCTTCCTAACTGCTTTGTACCTGTAGTTGTCATCCCCACAATTCTGGCATTATTGAGAATGCAGAGATCTTGCTCCAGCCTCAGTTCTTCCAGTCTTTCTGCTGCTGCCTGATACTGCTGTTCATACCTCAGAATATCCTCTCGAATAAAACCCTGGTAAGTCTTCAGCCAAAGCCTGGGAAGAAAGTTCCATTATCACACACTGCAAGGAAAACAGGATGGTGATCCAACAGTTCTGTGTGGATTCAGTTCAAAACTTTCCCCGTGTCTTTTACCATCTGTACCTAGTCCTGAACACATACAAATGCAGGGCATGACACTGCCTCCCATGCAGTACAAGGAAGGTAAGAACAAGCATGTTCAAACAAGGAGGTGAACAGGCACAGGCAGAAACATCATGGCTTGACACAGTTTGCAGACTGGAATGATCCTAGGAAACACCTGCCTGACAAGCCCTGCAAAATTGCTTTATCACCTGTAAAGTCTCCAGCGGGACCTCAGGTCAAGCTGCCACACATCCTGAATAGCATTGGCCTCTAACTCTGTCATTGTGTTCTGTTTAAGGAGCTCAACCTTCACCTTTTGCTTAATTTTTCTCCTCTGGCCAGGAGTTATCTAAAAAAAAAACAAAAACAAAAAATAAAAGCACCCCAATAAGCCCAAATAAGCAGTTACAGCACAAAGTCTTTTGTATTCTTTTGTATTAACACCCCCACGTTATTCTTTACTTAGTCATGTTAATGCATGCAGTTACCTCCCACTGCGTGGTCTCCCATCGTTGTTGAGCTGTTTCCTCTTCCTGGTCCAGCTCCATAGCCAACATGGTACAGGGTAGCGCCCGAAGAGGTATGTTATCTTCCTCCTTTCTTCTCCTAGGGTTTCCTATCTTTTCATCCTCAATCACTCTCTCAGCTTCAATCAGGTCAGCCATCTCTGGGATCTCCAAAAGCTCTTCTGCTTCATCTACACCCTCCTCCTCCTCTCTTTCCTGCTGACCACCTGTGAGAGTCACCAGTCACATGAAGTAAGACACAGCCACTTTATCAGTGCAGCAGTCAGATCACTACATTGAAATTAGGGTTAATCTTCTTTCCACTCCCTCACAGTATCACACATCATTCTCTGCCTGTTAAGTAGCAGTGTCTCTTTTCTGGCACACATACACTGCTTAGGTAAACACACTTGTAGAGGATGTGTGCAGGGTGGGTGTCTTTTGATGTTTTGTTTTTTTGATTTGTTTTACCTGGATTTTCAGCCCATATATTCTCTGCAGCATTCTGAGTGAAGGCAGATACACCAAGTCCCAGCCACTCCAGAATCAATGAGCGTCGTGAACTAATGTCGTAAAGCTCAGTGTTCTCCTAATACAAGGAAAGTCAAGTCAGCCAGGCCTATTGCACTTCAGAGTCTTAGGATAATGCCAAAGCAGCCCCTTACAGCAGTGGCAACTAGGACAAGTCCCTGCGAGACACCCTCCAGAGCTAGAAAGTCCAAGCAGCCAAAGATCTTCAGAAAAGACACCCTTCCTCCCCTTCAGTTTAAGAGGCTTTCCTTCGGGTATTTGCATTTTTATCCTGCTAAAGATCACTTAGAATCTCTGCAGTTTAAAGGAGCAAAATTCAAAGTCCCTGCTTGCCCCGCCTGTCTAGACTACTATCATTTGACACAGCTTGCTGTTCATACCCTTACTTTCCCAGCAACCAAATGATGCTTAAGAGATGCATACTGGGGGAACCTCAGGCCCATTAGCAGAAAGGATGCTAAGCATGCACTGGGACTGCTTGACTCAGAAGAAAGGGACCTCTCTTACCATAGTCATTGTCAGGCTGGCCCAGTGCTGAGGTGCCATGTGCTGTTTCAAGTAGCGCGCATGCAGAACTCCCAGGGTCGTGCACTCCAACTGCTTTGCTCTTTCAAGGAGATTCTGCTCAGCCCTTCTCATCTCACTCATTACCTACTCACAACAAAGAGAAGGGAGGCAGTGTCACACTTACAGAAACAAAGTTCAATAATAGCAGGACAAAAAACTGACAGAAGAATTAAAAGACCAAATTCAGCGTAAAACAAGGTGAAAGGCCAGGTGTGGGGGAGGTTTGTTATCTCTTCCAATGCACAGGCAACCCAGTCCCAGCATCTCCCAGCAGGTCTGCACATACCTTTTCATAGTCTCTGGAGAGGTAGCCTGGGAAGTCAAATGTGTAGGGAAGCTTCCTCAGCTCCTTCAAGGTGAATCTGTGCAAGGCTGTACTGCTACTCCTGCCCCCAATACGCACTATCCCATCTTCTTCAAATGAGAGTATTCCTGTGAATGAGTTTTCAGCAATAGGACAAGGAGTAGGAAAAACACCCTTTGACTGCACATTCTACAGTGGCTTGCTCTGAGTGAAGTTTTTTTATCTATATCAATGGGGCTAGAGTCACGAAAAATAATCAAACAAAAATGGAGGTTATCATGCCATACAATAAGCAGAGTAAGAGTTATGGTACGGTTTCTAATTACAGGTTCTAAAAAAAGGTTGACCAGAGAATTTGTGGATGCACTATTGCTTGAAGTGTTCAAGGCCAGGCTGGACAGAGCTTGGAGCAACCTGGTCTAGTGGAAGGTGCCCATGTCCATGACAGGTGGGCTGTAACTAGATGATCTTTAAGGTCCTTCCAACTCAAACCATATACGATTCTACCTCCATCCTGCTTGCAGGTACTCTTACCTTCTAAGAATTGATCCAGTGCATGGTTAGTGTAGCAGACTATAAGGATGGGACGTTTCTGGTGTGTGTCTTGCCACACGACATCATTAGTCAAGAGAGCCTGAACAATCTTCAAACCCACATAAGTCTTCCCTGCAAGACAAGCTCAGAATCAGAAAAGGGTAACCCACCCTTTTTGAGTGCATTGAAACATAGAAATCATCAAAAACAGATACAATTCTTTCTAGGGTGCCAATCTGCTCTGTACCAAGAAAACTGACCCCAGGGATAAATAGCATACAAAATGTAGACAAAGTAGAATGACACTTTCTGGCCTTTAATTGAGCAAGGTCACAGTCTGCAAGAATGTTATTTTTTGGATAATACCCCAGACCTGGACATAGGGTTTTCTCTCCCTCTGCATCCCCCAGCCCACTGGCATCATACATGACATTTGGCTGCACATGAAATATCCACACACTATTGCAACACAAGCACTGGTGCTTGTTAAATTCAGATACCATTTAAAACAATTACAGTTCATCTTGGAATACTTTATTCACACAATGGCTCATGGCTGAATGCTCCCAAAGCTCTAACATGCCATGAAGACAAGTAGGAGAGTGCTGCACAGCAAGAGGGACCAACTTCTCAAAGGTGATTGAAAACTTCTTCACCCCAATATATAAGCACAGCCAACAGTGCAGTTGGTGTGCACTTTCAAGTACATAGGCAAAGACCAGAGGTGGGTATTTCAGGATATTAACTGTCTCCACAGCTCACACTAACTGGGCGACTCAAGCATTAATTAGCCACAGGACTAAAGCTTTGGAGACAGTACAGCTGGCTTTTTCTGAAGTTAATCTCCCTAGATGCAGGAATCAATGAGAATTTCTTAAATTACACAGTCTTTAAGCAAATACTTCTCACCAGTGCCAGGAGGTCCTTGGATAACAGCCAACTCCTTGGTGAGTGCAAGATTCAATGCCTGAATCTGAGACTCATCTAATTTCAAAGCTTCCATTGAAAGCCATTGATCGGGATCTAGAATGTGGACTCTTTCCAAGCTATCAGGGCACTCCTCTCCAAATGAAGTCTTCACCAAGGGTGCAAAGTTGTAGGCAGTATCCCCTGTCAGGTATGCTGGCTCCTTCACCTGTACATTACATTCCACAATGTACTTCTGGAATGGGATATCTTCTTCCCGCATTTTCTGCAACCCTTCTAACACATGCCGATAGGCCTCAAAGTAGGCAGTTGTCTCTACCATGAGGAAAGAGTCTGAGGGTTGAATGTCTGCCAGCAGGGGCCGGCTGGCTGCATCAAAACACAGCTCCACAAACCCATTGACAAGTTCTTCAGCATTACGATTAGAAACAGTGGCAAAAAGGAACGTTTCAAAGTGATCTTGGGACATGCAGACTAGGGATCCATATAGCAGTCGTTTAGAATTCTTCCACTGGACAAACCTCAGTGGTTTTGTGTCAAACTGGACCTTGTGAGCAATACCAGTTGAGGTACAACATGGAGCAATAATCCGTGCATCAAAGTAAATCCTGATATCATCAAATTTTTTCTTTGTCAAATTTCTGCCCTGGAGGTTCTGCAAAACCTCCACGATACCTTCCCTTAAAGGCCTTACAAAGTCTTCTCTCAAAAGTCGGAAGTGGGTGTCAAGATAAATACTGGCGCTTTCATATCTTCCAAAAACAAAATTGGGACGTAGAAAAGGTTTCTCATTACCATGTATCTCATCATATGTTGGATAAATGCTCATGATACGGTAGCTTTCTTCTTTCCCATCTTGAGGCTTCATAAATGTACACTTATCAACCCTCAGCGTGCCTTCACGTCTCTTCTCCTGCAGATGCTTCATGAGCATCTGGACCTTACTGAGATTCTTCTCTGTGTCTTCTGTGATGTCCACACCAAAAGCTCTCAGGGCATCTATGGATGATGTCAAGACTGTCAAGAGAATGGAAACTTTCTGCACAGAGCTGGCAGGGAAAGTACTTATCAGGTGCTCAAGAAGTAAAATGATGTTGCTGATATGCTTAGGGTACTCATGGCGTACAGCAGGAACTACTTCTGTTACCATGTCAGACACATACTGTGGGAGACAGATCTTGAGAAAGTTGGACTCCTTCACAACTCCAAGAATGTGTTGGACATTCCGTCTATCCATTTGGCAACCGCATACTTTTTGAAGCACCTGGCAAATGAGCTGAACGAAATTGTGGTTCATAGTTGTTTGGGAAAGAAGCTCCTTCAACCCGGAACTGGAAGCAAGTGTGATGACAACTTCTGAGGGGTCTTTCTCAAGGAGACTTTCAAGGAATTTATAGCCAATCCTTCTGGCTTGCCAAGGCTGCTCACTGTGGTGGCCACCACCTGGGGTGGCATTCTCGTAGAAATGAGGATTCTCCCTAGGTTGCCTCCTCCATGTGCTACCTTCATTTTCCCACCCACTCCTCAGCCCTCTCCCTCTAGTTCCACCCTGAGCTTGTCCACCTTGATACCTCCTTCCCCTGCCTCCATTTTCTTGCTCATTCCAGGGTCCTCTGGTCCTCTCACGGGCTTGTCCAAGCTGACACGTTCCTCCTCTAAATGCATATTGCTCATGCCAGGGTCCTCTGCCCCTCTCATGTGTTTGCCCACCTTGATGCCTCATTCTCCATCCCTCATTCTCCTGTTTAGTCCAGAATCCTGTGGCTTCACTGTTGGCCTGTTCACCTTGAATCCTTGGTTTATTCTTATTTGATTCAGGAACCTTCGAAATCCAACCACCAAACCTGTCTTCTCTTTGCTCAAGAAGAGTATAATTACTGTCTTGGAGGTCTTCCCCTAACTGAGGTGCCTGGCATGGTACATTATTTGTTCTGTTTCTGCCTCTTCCTATAAAGTCAGTGTCCAAATGAAGTGCATGACCTCAAAAAAAAAGCAAAAGAAAGAGACACTCTTTAATTATACATTAACCAAATTAACATGTCTCCCAACAAAGATGAGTGAGTATATTGACCTGACAGTCAGCATATATTGAGCATTTCACATCAAGTTAAAAAATTATTGTATTTGCACACTGACTTTTGAATCGGTTTCTCATTTGTACCCCTTTTTCTAACTGCTAAAGAGAGTGCCGTGCTTAGGGTTCACATGAGCTACGAAGATACTAGAAAACAAAACCTCTTTCCATAGAACTGAAAGCAGAAGTAAGAAGGTGAAAGATTAAGTTTTCTGCACATTTCCTCTGGAGTTAGTAAGCAGTGAAATAATACAGAGGACGTCACAGCTGCCTTGAACTGGCAGTACATAGCACACGAAAAACATGAAGCCTCTTGCCGAAGCCCAGGCTCTGGGAGTAGCAGGAAGCTCAGCCCTTAGAGCCCTTCTCAGACTCCCCACAGGACGCTGAGGAAAGAACTGACTGCTGGCAGGAACAAAAAGCAAGAGGCTGCTGAAACATATCACCGCATCATGGCCCCAAACAGACTCCAAGGGGAAACAAAGAAGTGTTGAAACTCAGCCTTGAGAGAAAATTTCGCTGTACACAAGTAGGGGAGTAGCGGATCCCCTGTACGAGCGCCCCACCCAGCCCTCCTGCCCTGCATTCCCCGGGGCACCCTTACCTCTCGCTCCAGCTCGGGGGTGTCGGGCGTGAGGCTCCTGCCGAGGACCCTCCATCGCCCGGCCCGGGAGTGCCCCGGCTCTGTTCCAGCTCTCCGGGTTGAGGGCAGCGCTGGCGCTGGGGACCGCGGCGCTCCTGCGGCCGAACACGGGCGATGCTGCGCTGCGCTGTCCGCACAGCTCGGGAGCCGCCGCTCACTGTCCCGTACACCCAGCAGCGCTTCCCTCCCAATTCCCCGCAAAGTTTCACTTTCCAGTTCCCCGCAAGTCCCGCCCGGTGGGCAGAACGCCCGCCTCACGTCACCGGCGGGCAGCGCCCCCGAAACGGAGCTTCTCCTCCTCTCTCCGGCTCCCGCAGCAAGGGGAAGCGGAGAGAGGAGAGGGCGCACCAGCACCCATCCCTGGCCCGGCCGCTTTCGGTTTCCTTTCCCGGCATTGCGGGGCGGAGGCAGCCGCGGCTCTGCCCACCCGCCCGGGCCCGGCCCCCGGCCCGGCCCAGCGCACGCGGGGTTCCGGCTCAGAGCCATGGCCACGCTGGAGAGCCTGGGCCTGGTGGGCACCATCGCCGAGGGGGACGTGGTGCCCGTGGACTCCGAATCTGATGACTCGGAGGATGAGGAGGTGGGGCCGGGCGGGCGGGGAGCGGCGGGCCGGGCCGGGGCGGCGGGACCGGGCGCGCTGCTCGCTCACCGGTGTTACCGCAGGAGCTGCGCCGGGCGCCGGGCCCCAGGCGGCGGGGACCCTCCCGCGGGGACTTCAGCATCGATTTCGTGTTCGGGGAGGCGGAGGCCGGCGGGGAGGATGCCTGGACGGCAGCGCTGCGGCAGCTCCGCGCCAAGGTGAGGCCTGAGGCCGGCACAGAGCTGCGGTGCCAGAGGCCACAGCGCCCACTGCTCTCCTGGGCTCCTCCTACAGCTCTCCTGTTGTGGTTTTCTGCCTAGAAAGCAGCTACGACGTTGGATGAGAAGATTGAGAAAGTGAGACAGAAAAGGAAGCTCCAGGTGTGTTTGTCCATCCTTCAGCCACGGCGCTCTGGCTGCAGCTCATCGCTTTGGCTTGGTTTGCTGCCACATGTGAAGCGTTGCTGAATGGATGAGGTTGCAGAATTATTAGTGATTAAAGTTATACAAAACCATGGATTTGTGAATGGGCTTATAATAACAAACACAGACTCACAAAAGATTGAAGTTTCTTTTTCATCCTTTCTTTTAAAACATTTTCAATTTTGTTTTTTTTTTGTTTTTTCTTTTAGGAAAGGGAAGCTAAACAAGCAAAAGTGAAAGATGAGGATGCAGAGGCTGAAGATGATCAAACCAAAAAGAAGGAATGTGGGGATTGCAGTAGGGATGATGAAGATGTGGAATCTGAGTATTCACTGGATGATGAAAGTATCTTCACAACAGCAGGTATCAGCAGTACACAGTGAGATGGACAAGAATCTGACACAGAGTTGGCTCACTGGAGAAAAGTCTGAAGTGAAGCCTTGCTGGGAGAGGGCAAGAACCTTTTCTATTTTATTTCCCTTCTGCAGCATTCCTTCTGATTTTAATCAAGCTTATTTTGAATGGTAGCCATAATTGAACTCATCCCTGAACAAGGATATTTACTTGGCAATTTTACTCCATTACACGCCTCTACTTACTTCTGAGGCTTCTCCCTCAATATCTGAATTGAGAGCAAAAAGTATGAGATTACAAGGTTAAGACAGTTCACAACTTCTTGTTATGGGTTTCCCTGTGTTTACTAATTCCTGTCACGTTTCTCTTTCTCTGCAGATAAGGTCAAAGTGAAGGAGAAGAAGAGATCAAAAAAGGGAGAAGTTGTAAGTGTGAAAAACCAGTCAAATTTCTCCAGAATTTCTTATTGAGGAATTTTCTTTGGTTAATGAATCAATGACCAGCCCAGAGCCCTTTGATAGCATGTGTTGTTCCACATACAACATACATGTTGTTCCAGTTTTGTTGTTTTTCTGTTTCTAGGAAGCAGAGAGCTTTTTTGAAGATGCTTCTCAATATGATGATAAGTTGTCATTCCAGGACATGAATCTTTCACGACCTTTGCTAAAGGTATTTACCTAGCTGATTTATTACATGTTACTCTGAAGAATGTTGTACAGCCTCCCTGCCACCAATTAGAATCATCAAATTTCTAATTGTTTTGCAACCTCTCTGACAAGGAAATCATATAGCAGCTAGTGTGATAGTCCTTTAGGAGCTGTTATTATAGATTAATGGAAACTATTCTTTGATTGTGTCAATCAAAGATGGAATATGTTAACACCATCTTGAGCAAGACTTATCACAGTGTGGTTGGGAGGAACTTTGGAGGTCATCTTATCCAACCTCTTCTCAAGCAGGGCCACCTAGAGTTGCTGCCCAGGAATGTGTCCAGATGGCTTTGAGTATCTCCGGGGTTGGAGACTGCAACCTCTCTGGGCCCCTTGTGCTGGTGCTTGGTCACCTTTGAGGTGAAAAAGTGGTTCCTGGTGTTTAGAGGGAGCTAAACATTTAAATTGCCATGTTTCAGTTTGTGCCCATTGTGTCTGTCTTTGGGCACCACTGAACAGAGCCTGGCTCCATCCTCTTTCCACCCTCCCATCAGGTGTTTATTGGCATTGACAAGTTTCCTCCTGAGCTTTCTCCAGGCAGAGCAGTCCCAGCTCTGTCAGCCTTTCCCCACGTGTGAGGTGTTCACAAGCCCTTTATAATCTTCATAGCCCATTGCTTCTCTCCAGTATGCCTGTGTGTCTCTGGTCTCTCTCCAGTATGTCTGTGTCTTGTCGTGACGAGCCCAGCTCTGAGCACAGCACTCCTGGTGTGGCCTCACCAGAGACAGAGTTTAATTGCTCTCTCTTCTTTGTAGGCAATCACAGCTCTTGGCTTCAAGCAACCAACCCCGATTCAGAAGGCTTGTATCCCAGTGGGTCTTCTGGGAAAGGATATTTGTGCTTGTGCTGCTACTGGGACAGGTAGGGGATTGAGCAGGGCACTAGAAACAGAGAATTAGCTATTCACAATAATTGGTAACCCTTCTTAATTTTATGTTTTTTTCAGGTAAAACAGCTGCCTTCATCTTGCCTGTCCTCGAGCGCCTGATCTACAAACCTCGTCAGGCTCCAATAACACGTGTACTGGTTCTGGTGCCAACACGAGAACTGGGTATTCAGGTGCACTCTGTCACAAAACAGCTGGCACAGTTCAGCAGTGTCACAACTTGCCTGGCAGTAGGTGAGTGTTAAGTCATTTATGTGAACTGTACTGCTCATCGTAGACCACTGCATGGAACTGGGAATTCTGTGTTGTGAAACTAGAGGCTGTATGGTTATTATGCTTCCAGTAGATACTTTATAGTTTAAAATCCTGTTTTCCAATATTGTGCTGTACTTGTTTACTCATTTGTGAGAAAGAAAATATGGGGTCGTTTCTGGTTTTGAATGTGGTTTTATCTGAGGTGCTTCCCATTCCTCAGGCAATTTGCATCCCTGTACTCTGCTGCAGTCAGCAGTGTGTATTCCCTCTCTTTCAGGTGGCCTGGATGTGAAGACTCAGGAAGCTGCTCTGCGCTCAGGGCCAGACATTCTTATTGCCACTCCTGGCCGACTGATTGATCATCTCCACAACTGCCCTTCTTTCCACCTGAGCAGTGTTGAGGTGCTGATTCTGGATGAAGCAGACAGGTAGGGTAAGCAGGACAGCAATTAAAAACATGGTAGTTTTCTGCTTTCCTTTCTCCAGGATATCAGGCTGTCCTATTGTTGTTTTGCCTATGTTTTGTTATGTAATGTTTCTTGGCCAGGCCCAGGTGAAGATGCCTTACCTTGCTGTTTTTCTCCTGTATAGGATGCTGGATGAATACTTTGAGGAACAGATGAAGGAGATAATCAGGTTGTGTTCCCACCACCGTCAGACAATGCTTTTCTCTGCCACAATGACTGAGGAGGTAAGACAAGCTGTTGAGAAACATACTGAGGCAGGAATTTGAATGAGAGTTTGTCAGGTATTTTACCAGAAATCATGTGAACATTTTTTTTCTTAACCTCTTTTTGTAGGTGAAAGATTTGGCTTCCGTTTCCCTGAAGAATCCCGTCCGAATCTTTGTGAACAGCAACACAGATGTTGCTCCTTTCCTGCGTCAGGAATTTATCCGGATCAGACCCAACCGGGAGGGGGACCGGGAGGCCATTGTTACAGGTTAGTGATGAGCCAAGGCAAGCTGCAATCTGAGTGACTTTGGAGCAGGCTGCTGAGAGGACTTTCTTTTAGCTCTGCTGACACGAACGTTCCAAGATCACGTGATGCTTTTCACCCAGACCAAGAAGCAAGCTCACCGCATGCACATCCTGCTGGGACTGATGGGCCTGCGGGTTGGGGAGCTGCATGGCAACCTCTCCCAGACACAGCGGCTGGAATCACTCAGGTATTAGCAGGCTTAGTTAGCAAGCCTAGGCTAAAAAGAAGGTCCAAGTTGGAAGTTTTAGGGTGGAAGGAAATGGCTACATTCATTGTTAATGCATTTTCTTTCTCTGCTCAGGCGCTTTAAGGATGAGCAGATTGATATTCTGGTAGCTACAGATGTGGCTGCACGTGGACTTGATATTGAAGGTGTTAAAACAGTGAGTATTTGAAATGCTGAGCTTCTTAATGAGGCCTTTCATGTTGTTTCCCTACCTGTAAATGTTTCTGTTACAGGTAATCAATTTTACCATGCCCAACACCATCAAACACTATGTCCACCGTGTGGGTCGGACAGCCAGGGCAGGCAAGGCTGGGCGTTCAGTTTCACTTGTGGGTGAGGAAGAGCGCAAGATGCTGAAGGAGATTGTCAAGACTGCTAAAACAGCAGTGAAAGCCAGAATCCTCCCCCAGGGTATGTGGTACCTTTAATGAGGTGAAGAGCTGGAGAGAGTACACAGGAAATACTGTGGTAGAGAGGGACACTAAAGGAGGTGCTGAAAAAATGGACTTCACATGAGCTGCCTCTGATGTTCATATGGTATTGTTTTCAGATGTCATATTGAAATTTCGGGAGAAGATTGAGAGTCTAGAGAAAGATATCTATGCAGTTCTCTGCCTGGAGCGTGAGGAACGTGAGATGCAGCAGTCAGAGGCCCAGGTAAGCAACTTTTTTAGTATCTGGTGTGATATAGTCCATTATGAGGTTACACTAAGTGTACTTAACCTGCCTATTTTAGAAAGGGAAGAGAGGAGTATTTTTTAGCTACCATGAGCTCACATCTTGCCTGAATTATCACAGATCAACAAGGCAAAGAAACAGCTGGAGACAGGAAAAAAAGAGACTGGGAGTGAGAGTTTGGAGCGGAGCTGGTTCCAGACCCGTGAGGAGAGGAAGAAAGAGAAATGTGAGTCATGACGCTGTTGACATGTTAAATTCTATAGCCACAGCTGGCCTCTGCTCTGTGCTTTAAGAGGTTCTTTATTCTGTTTTTCTTTCTCTTTCCAGTGGCTAAAGCCCTGCAGGAATTTGACCTAGCATTACGAGGGAAAAAGAAAAGGAAGAAATTTGTACGGGACACACAGAATAAAGCCCAAATGACAGTGAGTTCATTTGTAGACAAGTGGGACCCTGGGCAGACTATCATAGTTTTCCTTTAGCAAAGCTTGACATCACCAAAACTTGTATTTTAACACCTTTCAGCCAGAGGAAAGGTCACAGTTTGAGATCTTAAAATCTCAAATGTATGCTGAGCGGTTGGCAAAGAGGAATCGTCGAGCAAAGAGAGCCAGAGCCTTGCCAGAAGAGGAACCAACAGCAGCACCAGCAGGTAGAAACTTTTGTTTTACAGATAACTTACTTTATGTCACTTACTTTGCTAGAAATGGCAAAATTAATCCAGTTTGTATAGAGGGAGGCACTGATCTTTGAAGGAATGGCCACAAGTGCTGGCCCGGGGTCCATGTTTGCAGTCATTTGCCTCATGTTTAGGTTAATCGTTGTGTTCAAGAGAACTGTGATGATGCTGTGGCCTTCTGTTTACAACCAGTGTTCTGATTATTATGTTAGGTCCCAAGAAGAAGAAGAAAGTGTCTGTGTTTGACGAAGAGCTGACCAACACGAGCAGGAAGGCTCTGAAGCAGTACCGTGCTGGGTAAGGTCTTAGCAGGTCTACACTAGTGCAGACTGCAGTAGATGAGAATTTGTTTGCATCTCTGCTTTCTCAGGGATACTTTGAGGTTCTGAAATTGGGGCAGGGTTCTTCTGAGAAGTACCTGTCCTACTGATAGAATTCTGTGACATGTCTGACCTCTCCTCCCTCCCCTCTCTCTCAAAAGCCCATCATTTGAAGATCGAAAACGCTTGGGTATTGCCCAGCGCAGGAAAGGAGGAAACTTCAAGTCCAAGTCCAGGTATAGATCCCTTTATTTTTTTGTTCAAGTTTTGGGGCTTTTTCCCTGCTTTCTTCTTCTTCCTCTTGTGATTATTTAAAGGCCCTTGCTAAAAGTTGTGTTGGTTTTGCAGTACCCTCTTACTGCAGGTCTGATGCTGGGGGTAATCAAGGATAGTGCCTTTAATAACTCATTCCTAGGCTTCTACTTGGGAGACCATTGTGCCTAGAAAATGTTCAGTGCTGCTCCTCATCTGTCATTGAGAGATGGGTTGATGGAATAATATTATTTCAATTATCTTCTCTTTCAGGTATAAGAGAAAGTAAAGTAAGAACTGTTACCAAATGGGTAATTTCAGACACACTGTACAGGCCCTTGATTTTATAGTACTGCAAGACAACCTCAGTAAAATTGAAGTTTTTCTTCAAGTTGTGGAATAGCTCTGGGATGTTTATCAATTAAGTGGTTGAAGACTGTGAAAATATCTGTAGCAACCCATGAAATAAAGGATTATTTTTCTTTTAAAATGTTGACTGTTTTATGGATAGCTAAAACAGCTGAGAGCTGGAATATGTTACATCTTTCTTGTTCATGTAAGTAATCTGTAGGGCAAAAACTGAACAAAATTTTGATCATGTACTTCTCTGATCTAAAACAGCAGAGCTCAAAAAAAGATTCATGTGGCTTAGGACCCATTCCTATAATAGGAAAAGAAGTTTTTCAAACTACCTGTCACAAAGATGGTTTCTTTAATTTTTTACTATCTCTTTTTTTTTTTCCATCAGCCTTGCTAAATTTCATTGCTATGGTTTAATTCTTATAAGGAACACAGACCAACTGTTAATAGGCCAACTGTTAATTTCTGTCTATACAAATGAAGCTTTATTTCTTCAAGCCTGCTCTTCTGGGATGACCAAAGCAGAGCAGTAAAAAGTAATGGCTGCATTCTTGACACAAACAGACCAGCACAACAGTGACTCCTAGTACTAGGTTTTCCAGCTTTATTATAAAGGTCAAACATTACCAGCAGTAGATATAAAATATACATATCAAAGGTCTGACAGGTGGTACTGCTCAGTGTATCCCCTTCCTTGGTCTTCTCCCAGTTCAGAGGTACGTCACAGAATTCTCACGGCCGTGGGGGGCGCATGCCAGGTGGAGGAGGTCCTGGGAATAAAGGAAAGAGTTGAAGAGAAAAGAAGCAGCAACACTAAACAAAAATCATTTTGTAGCTCAAAGCTGTCATAGAACCCCTTTTTTGCACCAAAGCATTTATGACAGCTAGCAGAGCTAGGGAGACACTGGAATACATCACCCTTCAAACATTATGTTACAGCTTCTTAGAGCTCCTAGGCAGCTGGGATAACCTCTGCTCACCTCTCATTCCTGGGGGTGGTGGTCTCATGCCAGGGGGGGGCATTCCCATCGGAGCCCCTCGGCCAGGTGGCATTCCCATGGGTGGGCCCATTGGTGGTCTCATGCCAGGTGGAGGTCCCATCATTCCTTAACCCAGAGAGAAAACAAGCATGTAAATCCAGCTGACTATTGAAGGCACTAGCTGAGCATCAGAATATCTCCCATAGTACTAGATTTTCATCAGAAAAATTTTATTACCAATTTTGCAACAAAACTCAAGTCCTATAGAGTAATTCCTACCTGGAGGAGGGGCTCCTCTGCTCATGGGTGGGGGAGGACCCCCACGCCCTGGTGTGTATTGAGTTGGGGCTCCTGCTATGCTGGCAGTGGCTGCTGCAGCAGCAGCTGCAACTGTTCCACGACCCTGGGGTGTCATCACCTGTAGACGAAACAAGCAGACTCAGAAAAATAGCACCTGCTTTACCATAATTACTAAAAAAGAAGATTGAAGTTCTCCTTCAGAAAATTACACCAGTCTCCTCTTAACTTACTAAATAACACTACAGCCTGTAATAACGATTCAATGAATACCACTTTAATTATGTGTGAAAAGCTGCACTGTTCAACCCTCTTCTGTCATATAGGACAATACCTAAGGAGATCTAGTACCAAAAAAAGCCTTGCTAGGCTCAAACTTTGTGGTAACAGAAACTAGGATTACAGTTCTCCCACTACACCGATTTCTTGCATCACACTGCCACCAAAATATAAAAGCCACACAGGTCATAGTTTCTCACCTGTTGGGATGGTCCTCCCACTCCTCTGACAGGGCCAGCTAATCCTGCTGGAGCTTGTGGCATGGGGGCACCAGCTGGTACTCCTCTCCCTGCTGCTCTCCCAACACCAGGTCCTCCAGCAGCTCCAGCAAGGGGTACCCGGGCAATTCCAGTCTGAAAACATAGCCCCCCAAAAGAAAGATTTATTTATCACAAGTCCTCAAACCCTACAGATGCCCACAGCCTTCCTTTATCCAATTAAATGCCCAAGCCCAGAAAAGAATTAGAGCTTCCTGCAGTGAAGTTTGTTGGACCTAGTCACAACAGCATCTGTAAGTCTACAGCAATACAATAGTAGCATTCCCCTGCAAAGGAGCAAATACATCAGATTTCCTTTTCCTTTTTCTTTAGCTCTCTGCTAACTCTTACATCTTTTGGAGGTGGTCCTTCAACTGTCATGGACACCAGGTTTTCCCCTCGCAGCAACACAAGACCAAGGACTCGTTTCTCTTCCCGTTCTGGTTGTTTTGAATTTTTAGGTCTGATGAGGAAAAAAATTGCAAAACAGACGTAAAAACAGAATGAATGAATGAATGAATGCTGCTCTTTGAGCTTGCAACAGAATATATAACAAAGCTGCTTCTCCAGCACATTTTTCTATGCCTCAAACTGAGCACACAGAGAAGTCTGAACTGTTACAACTGGCATCACGTATGTTGGTTATTAGGAAAGAACTGAGACAAAGTGTCCTGTAAGTCTTGGAAGTGTGGGGATTTGACAAACGAGACTAAACCCACGAGTGTTCTTGCAGCAGCCGGCAGCACACGCTGCCCCATTGCTGTCCTGGCTCTCGGCCCGAGCCCCCCTCGCTGGGGGCACCCCCCCCGCTCACTTGATCTTGCGGAACTCGTCACAGTCGCAGAGGATGAGGTTCATGTGCTTATCGAAGGCCTTGAATGTGCCGATGAAGACGCGCCCATCCTGCAGGATGCACCGCATGCGGTAGTCGATGTGCTGCAGCATCTTGCTGCTCTTTCCCACCGTCTGCAAGAGAGCGCCGCGTTACCCGCGGGCCGGCCCGGAGCGGAGCGGAGCTCGCCGCACCGCCGCCCCCTGGCCCGCGGGCCCGCCCGGCTCACCATGGCTGCGGCTTTCCGTGATCCCCCCGCCGCCGCCGCCGCTGCCGCTGCTGCTCCCGCCGCGCTCCCTCGCCGCCCGCACCCGGCCCGGCCCGGCGGAAGCTGCTACGCGCGGCCACCGCGACTTCCGCCCGCGCTGCGCGGGCCCCGCCCGTTCCGGCGCGCCGCGGCCGCGCTTCCCGGGGCGGGGCGGGCCCGGGGGCGGGGGCTGCGCAGAGCTCCGCGGCCCCGCGCTCGCTGCCGGGGCGGAGGGAGCCGAGCGCGGCCGCGGCGCCGCCGCAGAGCCCCGCGCCAGCCCGAGCGGCTGCCCTGCATGAGCTCCTGCACCCCCGGCCCCTGGCGCTCGCAGCCGCTCCCGGAGGCGGGGCACGGTGGGCACGGGGAGCTGACGTGAGCCCCGCCGCGGCGGCCCCGGAGGCGAGGAGGGGCGCAGGGACGAGGGACGCTCGGTTAGCGGCGCTGACTCGGCTGCCGAGGGGGTGCGCCGGGGCGGCGGGGCGGGCGGGTCGGGTCTCCATGGTCCCCGCGGTCTCCATGGCAGCGCGGCGGGCGCATGACGCGCCCAGGGGCGGTGCCAGAGCCGCGGCGGGGCCGGGGCAGCGCGGGCGAGGGCGTGGGTAGGGATAAAGGGAGGGATGGGAGCGTCTCGGGTCCGCTGCCGCGGCCGCCGCCCTCCCCGGCGGTGCAGACCCCGGCCCGGCCCAGCTCAGCTCCCGCTGTGCCGCGCTCCGCCCCCGCTGCCCCCGGAGGGGCCGCGCCACCGAGAGGGGCGAGGCCGCTGCTCCCTCGGGAGCCGGGGCACAGCGCGGACGGTGCTCGGCAGAAAAAATATTGTTTAGTGCCTTTAACTAGGTTTTGGGCCAAGCTTCAGGGGCTGCCGCCTGGCTGGCGTCTTTGAGGTCACTTGACTGATTAAAAATAATAAAGCAGTTCTCTTTTTGCTTGTTGCTATCAGTTTCTGTCTTTGCCAAGAGATGGTCTCTACCGTACTGTGTTGAAATGTGCGTGGCCAGGGCCCATAGGAGTGCTTTACAGCCAAAGTGCAGCCGTGGAAGGCCTTTGGAGGAGTGTAGGATTCCAGAGGCAGGGAATCTGAGCTCTTTGGCTCTCTGGTTTATCTAGAGAGGGCTGTTTCTCATTGCTGTGTGAGGTAACATAGAAAACTGCATAGCCTTTGGGTTGGACTCTGCTCTCTCCTACCCTTTCATGCTGCTTGGCCAAGGAATGTGTCTTCTCTGCCCACCTGTCCCATTAGTCCCTCTGCCAGCATCACTTCCAACTTTAGCTTGGCCAGTTGGTGCCATCTGGGGACTTGCTGAGGACTGCTGAGGGTGTTTTGTTGCATCTACAGGTTTCAGAATCTGCAGCTATTTGCTTGTTGACTGGGGGATTCTACCAGGCAGCTTTTCTTTTTCAGGGAATGTTCTTTCATCCTCCTCATTTTCATTCTGTGTGCAGCACACTTTGTTCTCTATCTGTAATGAAAAGAAGATTGAGTTTGTGAATAGGGAAATTCTGCTTGAAATACTCTAGTTGTTTTAGCTTGCAGCTTCTCAGAAGTCTTTTCAATAGTGTGTTTTTAGTGGCTCTGCTGATTTTTTTCCTTGCCCTGCAGCTACCCCTGCACCACTGCTTTATATGACAGATCTTACTCTGCAGAAGCAGACTGAATTAATTTTTGATGGATTTTAGCTTGGCTTCTGTCTCTCCGTACGAAGTGTGAGAAATTGTTTACATGCTGTTGAGAAGAATGTGCTGTGAGAGCATGCACATAAGTGACTGACTGATAAACACCATTACACAACATCATGGTCTCTACTTCCTCACGAGAGCTTCTCAAAAATTTTATCAGCTCTATCACTGTTGCACTGCAAAATATCCATTGTAAAACCAAACATCTTGACACCCCTCTTGTCTGCAGATGCACAGTGAAATCTTTTCAAAGCATGCTTTTGGCAGACAACCCTATGTTAAGAGGCTGACCTGAAGTACCCTTTGTTTTCATAGTCCAATCTTCTTTGTTCTCTTCTGGAAAGCTGCTTCTGCTGAACCATTGATTTGTGTTGGTCTTTCAAAGCATCGTTTGACCAAGACTGTTCTAAAAAGTTTCCTACCCTTTTAAATTTTTAATTCCTGCTTCTCTGAGTTCTCCTTAGCCAAGTCACTTTAGTGTTCAAATCTCTGCCTTGGTAGGGATGCCTGTGGTGTCTGTTCTGTGGAGCTGCTGTGCAAAAAAAGAAAAACCTTGAAGATATTTTTCAGAGTCCTGAAGCCCTGTTTCTTTCACTGTATTTGCTGTGCCTTGAATACTGATTGGAATAAGGAGCACGGTTGCCAGTCATGAGTGGGTGCTCATTTATGGAAGAAATTTGGGGCAGAAATAAGTGTTAAATATCATGGTGAGTTATTTTGAATTTGTTTGCAGCTGAGAGCTTTTTTTTTTTTAGGATACCAAGGTAGTGCAATTCAACTTGGTTGGTTTTGGTGGTGAGGATATCAGGGCAGCTGCAGGTAGAGTGTGTGACCTCTAGGTGCTGTGTGCCTCTGCAATACTTTTTTGGGGATGAAACAGAACATTTGTATGGCTATTAAGGATGTGATTTAGTGGTGGACTTGGCAGTGTTATGTTTATGGTTTGATTTCATGACCTAAAGGGTATTTTCCAACATAAATGTTCTATGATTTCTGCAGGATTTCCCCTCATGTCAGTGTTTCTGTTTCAATGGGCACTTCCCCTCTCTGAATGAGGGGTGTTCTTTGAGTGGAAAAGACAAGTTAGAGATTTGTAAAGGCTTCTACCTCTGGTAATCTGGACATGATTGTTTTGGCATATAAAGTGCTGTATTTCCTTGTACTTTTCAGTAGCGACTTGCCACTTGAAATACAAATAGATGACTATGACTGTACTGCAAGAGGCTGAAGGGAGAAGTGGTAATTAGATGCTAATTGCTCATGCATAATTACTCATGGGTAAATTAGCTTAAAAAGTTGCAAATTCAATTCTTTATACTCAGGGACTAATCTTTGAGCCTTGTCTCTTCACTGTGTATTTGTTGTGACTTGAACAGATACAGATTTAGATGTTTTCTGGTTGTGACTTGGCTCGCTCGTGGGAGAGGTAATTACCTGTTCAGTTATTACAGGCTGGTTACTGGGGATGTTGTTTGTGTGCTTCTGCACAGCACTGATGTTTCTCAGGCTCTCAGTTTAGGCCATCATAGCCTTTAATTGCTGGAGAACAGTGAGTGGAAATCACTCACCATTTGGGAACTGCCTTTCTGTTTCTAGATTTAATACATGGAAACCTGTATGCCCTGCAGGTCTGGTGGTACCATACAAATTGGGCTCTTTGGGGACTACTGGTTGTATACTGGTAATTGCCCTGATTTGGTGCCCTGAGCCTGCTGCTTTTCCAAGGCCAGCTAATGTGTTCTGTTTATCTGAAAGGTTGGAGATATTATTTTGAACCTAACTTGACACTTTTCTGCATGAGTTGTGTTTAGTCTTAGAGTCATTTAATGAGTTTTAAGAAAATACAAGCCATTCTCAAGAGTACTGACTTGTAGCCATCTCTGTGGATTGGGGTAGGCTTTCCTGAATTTATGAAATTCTGAATCTGGCTTGCTAGATACGTCCCAGGGGGTGGTAGAGTAGACCAAGTCTGGCTGTCATAGGAGTGCAGAGGTCATGTAGTCCAGTGTTTTGGGCACAAATGACTGTGTCTGACAACTGACTGGGACCAAACCCTGAATACAAGCTTATGCTCTGAAAGGTAGAAAGTGAAAGGTGGACTTCCAGAGCAAGTGCCAGGTTATCTTATCTGTGATGGATGCTCATGATTTGGATTTATGATGTTACAGGAAGGGGATAGGATAAAGCCAGCTGCTGCCTCTTTGCTAAGAGCCTGTTTGGGTATCCTGAGTGGATCAAGTTATCTAAGAAATTCAGGTGGGGTATGAGTAAACACCAGCTCAGGGGAGGGAGGCTATTTGGGCAGTCTGTTCTGTTCTCACCTACAGACAGCAGCTGGGCTTAGGGAGCTGCTGCTTTAGTAGTCCTGCAGACTGAGCTGCCAGTACAGACAGTGGGTAGCAGATGGGGCTCTGATCAGTGACCCTCCTTCTTGTGAGTGCCCCAACAAGATCTTAGAAGTATTTCTCAGGTGATGAAGCTGGGCATGCAATTTCACCACATGTTGTTTGTATGAGGCCTTGGTCTCTGCTAATACTGGGTGTTTTGTCCCTGTCAGGCCCAGGAAACCATAAGGCTGAGCTTAGATGTTTTGAAGCTTGGTGTTAGGTCCAGTGCAGCAAGTGAAATAATTTTTGGAGAAGACGCTCACTATCCTTTCTCTTAACAGGTGTGGAGGTGTATGCTGTTGTAGGAGGAGTCTGGAGCAATGCCACCACCTTCAGACATTGTGAAAGTGGCTGTTGAGTGGCCAGGTGCCAATGCCCAGCTGCTGGAAATAGATCAGGTGAGACCTGCTAACCAGATGGGGGAGGAAAGGCACCCCAGCATTGCTACTGGAATGTGGGAAGCATAGAAATGGGCAGTATTCCTTTCTGGTTGAGAGGAACACGGCTACTGAGGACTCTCTTTCTGTTCTAGAAAAGGCCTCTTGCATCCATCATCAAGGAGGTCTGTGATGGGTGAGTAGTTCTCTGGGAATCCTTGTGGAGAAAGTCTGTCCTGCTGACAAGTCTTGCTGGGTTACTGTGGAAGTCTGCTGCTTGTTAATGTGCTGCTAGCACAGTCCCTGCTGCCTGCTGCTGGTTTTGGCCATGGAATAGGCTGGGATTTAAATTGTGAAGAAAAGGATCTCCTGGAAAATGGGGGCCTTCCATTTTTATTCCAATTCTAAGTGTATGCATTTGTATGCCCTAGGGTCAATTTCTCTGAGGATTAGCCAGTCCATCCTGCTGTTCTTGAAGTGTAGGTGTCCTCAGGTGTTCCACAGAGTTAATGTAGAGTAGGCTGAAGTCCCACGTTGTCCTCAAGAGGAGTTTTATCCCCTCTTTGAGAGACCTAATTTCCCCTGCTAAAGCTTTGCTTGAAAGTTCTTTTGCAACTTCCTGGGATCAAGCTCCATTTCCTAAATGAAAACCAGAAGAAAGAGGACAAAGAGGCTTAATACATCCTTCTTCTTCCTCTGCCAGGTGGTCATTGCCAAACCCTGAGTACTACACACTGCGTTATGCTGATGGTCCCCAGCTGTACATCACAGAGCAGGTCAGTGTGAGAGGCAGCAGTTTGCTGATGTCCTGGGTGAGAGTCCAGAATGTCTTGGACTACAGTCATGGGACAGTTCTGGCACTAATCCTTGATGAGCATCATCTCTGCTCTCAGATTCAGACTCAAATGGTGCCATTCAACAGAGGAGCCTGGCACTGCTCCCTTTGCATGCCTGTAGGTGTGGTGACTCAAGCACTCAAGTTCAGTACCCTCAGCAGGGTTGTGTGGTACAGGAGCCCCTTTACTTGTGCTTACAGATGTGCACTGTAGATCCAGCTGGGATTTTTTTTCTCCCCATCACTTTCCCACAGTTTAAGTTTGGGTTTTCTTTCAGACTCGCTGTGACATCAAGAATGGAACTATCCTACAGCTGGCAGTCTCCCCGGTAAATGCTTCCTCACCTCCCTCTTTCTCAGTAACTCTCCATGGGTGACAGGCTGTTTCTTAGCTCTTGGCTTTTCTTTCTCTTTCTCCCCAAATTGCAGGGGGTTATCTTTGTGTTGGGCCCTTCCACACAGTCAGGCATGCACTCTTTGTTTTCCATCCTGGCTGTGGTGTGTGTCTTTCCTTTGGGTGCTCTGCCCTTTTATAGGACTTCCTGTCAATAAATCCAGTTTACAGTTTTAATGCATCTCCTAGATTAAGATGCTGTGAAACACCCAACAAATGCATTCTCAATATGAGTGCACTTAGCATGGTCAGTTAGAAAGCAACAGTTCCAGTGACTGAATGCAAAAAATTAGAGACAAATTTGATTAAGAAGAGGCTGTTCCTGCTGAATTGTTTTTAATGTGCCCTCAAAAGTCATCTTTTGCAGCTTTCTTTTTATTTTAATTCTTAAACCTTTTTATGTGCAAGTGCCTTGGCATAGAGCTGAGGGTGAGTAGAACTGGGAGAAGGTACTTGGGGAAAAGGGAATTAAGAGGATATCAGTGATCTGTGTCTGAGAAATCTTACAGAATGCCTTGTGGATACACAAAATGAGATCATGCTTCTCTTTGCATCTATGAGATTTTTTATCAATATTGTATTTCTTTAATGGTGTTGCTCCATATCTCTATACCCACCTCCACTTACCTCAGCAAGGAGAAAATCAGGCATTTGCTGTAATATGCAAAACAGCATTTTATCTCTTGCTGAGAGAAGCCTTTTTTTAGTCTGTCTCAGACTTGCTGACCGCAGCTACTGAATGTGACTTTGCTGTATCTCTAGCCTGGCTCTGCTCTCCCTGCCCACCCATGGGCTTCTGACAGAATGCTGATGCTGGCAGGACTCAGGCTGCAGGTGACTGGTCTGTAACTGGCAGCATCCCTCTTTCCTGCCAGTCCAGGGCAGCTCGCCAGCTGATGGAGAAGATCCAGTTGCACAGCATGGAAGCCCGGCTGGAAGCCATGAAGGAACTGGCTAAACTTTCAGCAGACGTCACCTTCGCCACCGAGTTCATCAACATGGAGGGGATTACAGTGCTGACACGGCTTGTGGAGAGTGGGACCAAGCTTCTATCCCAGTAAGTTTCCTTTATTCCAGGACTCTGGGAGAAGGCCTTGAATAAGGGGCTAATTTTGCTTGCTGAAGTGGCATTAAGCAGCTCACCTCATAGCAAATGCTGATCTGTGGAGACAAAGTCCTTCTTGTCATTTGCTAAACCTCACGAGACAGAAGAGGAGACAGTCATGATTTGCTCTGGAAGTTTCCTCAAGCCCATTCACAGTGGGCTATGATGCAAATAATTCACCTGGATTTTCTGTTGCAGTTATTATATTTTGTTGAAAGTACTTTTAAAGTCTTCATAACTTACTGTAATAACATTTATAGCTCTGCTTATATATTAGCAACTAATACATTTTTGGCAATTTTTCCTTCAGTCTCTTATATCTTTCTGTCTTGTGGTTATGTATTAAATTTTCCACAATTCATGCTGTGCCTTCATTTTATTTCAGGTCCCAATATTTAGAGGACAATTAACTTACCTTAGTTTTTTTTCTGATGTGAAAACGTGTTTGTTCCTTTGATTAGCCACTGATGCAGGTGGTTGTGAGTCTCTGGTGGCAGGACTAGGGACTCACTGCTGCTGATTTTAATTTGTGCTTGTAACCAGGAAATGTAAAATATTTTTCTACAAAACAGTAAAATTACCTGCATAAATGCATACACTTTATTGCTCCCCCAGGTACCAAACTGTGTTATTAGGAGAATGTGGTGACATTTTTCTCTTATCCAACTTGAGCAGGCTTTTTTTTCCTGCCAGCAGATCTATTGTAACCGAATTCTTCAATTTCTCAGTTATAGTGAGATGTTGGCTTTCACCCTGACTGCCTTCTTGGAGCTCATGGACCACGGTATTGTCTCCTGGGACATGGTCTCAATAACCTTCATCAAACAGGTGAGTTTGGGTGGAGGGGGTGACTGGATATTGTTTATTTCCATGCTTTAATGCAAAACACTTTGAGAAGCTGAGTACTGTCTGAGAGCTCAGTGCACCCCCTTTCTGAGCCCTGGCTCACTCAGCACAAGGTGTCGTGGATGGGCAGCAGCTGACCTGCTGCTTGATGTGATTTCAGATTGCAGGGTACGTGAGCCAGCCCATGGTGGACGTGTCCATCCTGCAGCGCTCCCTGGCCATCCTGGAGAGCATGGTGCTCAACAGCCAGACTCTGTACCAGAAGATTGCAGAGGAGATCACTGTGGGGCAGCTCATTTCCCACCTGCAAGTGTGAGTGTCCACCCAGCACTGGTGTGATTTATACCGATTTTATGACTGCTTGTTTATTTAAAAATACATCTGCTTACCCTTGGAATACTTAAAGATTACAATTTTTGTATTACCAATATGACAACTTACTTGAACTTGAAGATTTCTAATGGATTTGTTTTAAAAGGGAGATCCTAGAAAAATATGTTCTGCATTCTGGAAGCACTTGGGCACATGAGTGTTGAACAAAGATATTTAGCTTAAAATAAGCTATTTTAGATTTTAAAATAAGATATTTAGCTTAAAATATCTGATGCCCAAGTGTGTTCAGTGCTAGAACCAAACCTGCATTTCACTAGAACTACTTCCCAAAGGTTTTGCATCCAGCTGTCTGTCACTTTTACCTCTCCTTAAATTGTCTCCACTAGAATCTAAGAGCTCATCATCTTCTGGGTTTTGTCCTGCATACTAAGGAAGAAGACAATTGCTTTTCTTGCTGGAAGGGATTAAAAATTCCCTTCATTTCCTTCCTCTCTTTCCAAACAAACTGGCAAATTAATATCTGTCTCTAAGGGCTGTTTGTCTAGGTCAGTTCTACTCTTCATTATAAAAAAGCAGCATGTAGTTGTTAAAGCTTTGAGTAGGTTGAGTTTTTTCTCAAGCCTTTTAATTCTGAACATGTGGAAAAGCACTATTTGTGAATGTGATGGATACTCTTTAGTCAGTGAACAGTAGTTTAACCAAATTCTAGTGCAAACAAAGTATTGCATCAATGTCACTGTGTGCTTGGAATGTTTATACATTTGAATTTGGTTAACAGAAAAGCTGAACAAGTTCTCCTGAACACTCCAGCAGCTTTGTTCTACAAAGAATATATTTTCTTTCAGCTTTATGATTTCTGGCTTAGTCAAACACAGATTTGGTCCTAATATTGAACACACACAGGTTTTTTTAAGCAAATTCTCTTTGCACAAGACATAAACTTGTGGGCTTAAGTGCTTCCAGAACACAAATGGTCACTTAAAAATGTATCCATGCAGGGAGTATTTTGGAAAGGGAGGTGGAGGGTGAGTCAGGATTTGCTGGTGGTTTTCTTGGCAAGACCATCAGGAGGAAACAGTTCATAGCAGAGGATATGTTCTGGAAGAACATGGCCATGGAAACATGTCCAAAGGAGATGAGTTAGAAGAGGAGAAACTAACCTAAAAAATTGTTCTGCTTTGTCAAAAAGCAAGTAGTGTGGTGGAAAGAGCAACAAACCCTGACAAGGAGAGCAAAAGTGCATTACAGAATTCAGAGACCTGTGCAGCTTGGAGGCCCAAGAACCTAGGGTGGTGCATGGAGATTTGCATGTCTGAAGTTCAGCAGATTGATCAAAATGAAAAAGATTTGGAAGGGAGCAATAGAACAAAAGAATATTGTCGTTATCCAGAGATGTGTCAAAATGAGGAAAATACTTAAACTATTTAAACTATCAGGTTTTTGCAAGTCTTTTGAAGAGCTGGACATCATAAGCATAGGTTACATGAGTCCTGCTTGTCTGTTGAAAATGCAAGACAGCTGTAATCAGTGTTTTCATGGTGCAGGTAAAGCAACAAGCTGCAATATTCTGTACTGCCTGTTGCCTTACAGGTCTCCTTTTTGTTCCTGCAGCTCAAACCAAGAGATTCAGACATATGCCATTGCCTTGATCAATGCCCTCTTCCTGAAGGCACCTGAGGACAAGAGACAGGTTTGTTCTTGCCTTTTGACTTTAAACCTGAGTGATGGTTTCTGCCTGGCTGTTTATGCCTCAGAAATCATATTGTCTGGGCAAGGTAGACCTCAGACCTTGCCAAGAACTTCAGTGGCTGTTTCAGTATGGCAACAGAGGAGAAAAAGTACCATCCCATTAATAATGTGTCCTGGAACACACACCTATAGTTAGGACATGCTCAGAAAGGATTCTGAAAGACCTTCAGAGACAGAAAGTAATCCTCCAGACTGCATGGGAAGCTTTTTTAAGTTGTGTATGGGAGAGGAAGGCTGGGTAGAGTCCTTGGGGCTGTATGTACTTAATAAAAAAATCACCCCACCTCCCTCTCCCCCAAAAAGGGACCTTTCTTAAGTAGAGGGATATTCCTGCTGGCAAACATGAGAAATGAAACACTGCCCTGCTCTGAAGAAACTCCCAAGATCTCAGCTACCTGCAAGATGTGCATATGTGTGTATTGTGTAGCTTTGCTGTGTTAAGCCTTTCTTCTCTAGTGCCCTGTTTGTGCCTTATTCCTGGACTCCAAGCTAAATCCTGTCTGCTTCTCTTTGTGCCTTTTTTTGCTTTCTGCCAGCAGGACAAGCTGCTTAACCCACTAGACCTGCCCATCACTGTAAGTAACTCAAGCCTGGGGGCTGGTCATGTAGGGGACCTGTAGGCATGTTAGCTTTTCTCTAGCTGTGCCTCCTTGTATCCCAGGGATGATGCCCACAGCCTCAGAGAGTGGATGAACCTAGGGAGAAGGGCGGGAGGACTCCTGGGGATGCACTCAGACTGTGGAGGGGAGAAGAATCAGTAGCAGGAGAAACCCTGAATGGCTTACTGTGCACACAAGGTCATACAGCTGGTCATAAAAGGAAACTGATACTGCAAGACTGACCAGGTGAACCAATTGTAAAACTGAAACACGTTCTTTAGCAATCTGAATCTACTTAAACTTACTGCAGCATGAGTTTATGCCCCAGATCTTACTTGTGTTAATGACAGTTTCATATCCTGCTGCATCCTTCTAAAGATAGGGCTGTTTGTCAAGAGCAGTCACGAAACTTAATGCTGACTTGGGGCTAGAGCATAAACTCTGCCTAATTTGTGACTTCTCCCTTATGGTAATTGTAGTGTAAGAATGTTTTTTGCCCTGTGCTAACTCCAGGGAAATCACCATTCTTATTAATAGGTTGATTTGGAACCTTCTGTGTTGTGATTCTGGTATGTTTTTTTTTGTTTTCTGCATGGCACAGAGAATGTTCCACTTTTTTCAAGGAGGCAGTGCCTTCAGAGTGGACACTGCCATCTCAATAAATGTACATAATTTGTAAAATTAATGGATATGCTTAATGCATGAACATAAGAAAAATCACACTCCTCTGTTGGTAATTCAGCAAAGACAGTAGACATCATAGCAAACAAAATTTCAAGGGATTTTTCACTTTTTTTCCCTCCCTTGAATACAATCCAAATTGCCACAAAGGGCCATGAAGTTGGCTAAGGGACTTAGAGTATCTTCCATATGAATAGAGCCTGAGAGGTTTGGGATTGATCAGCCTTAAGAAGAGAAGACTCAGGGAGGTCTTATGTGTTTAAATATCTGATGGAAGGGAATAAAAAAGAGGGAGCCTGGCTCCTTTCAGTTGAGTCTACTGACAGGACAAGAGGCAGTGGGCACAGCTTAAAACACAGGAAATTCCACATGAACACATGCACACATACACAACTTAAATGTGAGAGTGGTCAAACACTGGAACAGGTTACCCAGAGAGATTATGGAGTCTCCATCAGTGGAGGTATTAAAAACCTGACTGGACACAGTCCTGGGCAAACAGATCTGTCTGATGTTGCTTGAACCAGCAGAGCCGGACTAAGTGATCTCAAGACATCCCTTTCAGCACAAATCATTCTGTGTTTCTGTGACCATCAGGCAGCAAAGTGGGCCTTACTGGACTCTCAGCAGAGCATAGATCCCTTAGCAGTGGTTAGACTGTGTGTGTGCTCATGCTTCTTTCCATGCTGTTCAGAATTGTTTAATTGTCTTTGTCCTTCCCACTCTTAATCTGCTTCAGTCACCTGTTAACTCCATCCCATGTACAAACTAATTCCTTCAGAGAAAGGATTCTTTGTGTTGCATTCATGAGCAAATCCTAACAACAGAGCCTGGTCCTATTCTCAGTACTACATCTCACAAATTGTAGTAGAAAATAGTGACTCAGAGGGCAGTGTGTTCTCTCTGAAAGCACCTCCTACTTCATCTAGATGCTCCTTAGATACGTTCCACTCAAGCACTGACTCACTTTGGCTGTAACATGAGCACTGCTGAACTTGAAGCCATTAGAGCTTGCCTGTCAGTCACTGTCTTGGTTCAGGAGGTTTCTGTCTGGATCAAAAGTGATAATAGGGACTCTGAAAAAGGCTAATGCACACATTTTACTAGACTTCTTAATCTGTCAAGATTGATGTTGATATGAGCACTTGGAAAGTCTTTGATTGCTCAGAGTACAGAGCTGATCGAGTGCAATTGTCTGAGACTCCACATCTGCTCCCAATTCTCAATCTGCACTGCACAGGAATGTGAAGAGATCTCAGACTGTCAGTTCTTTTGGACTTCTTCCAGATGATAGAATGCCCAACAGATTTTTCTTACCAAAAAGATTTTGCTTGTAGCAGCAAACTTATTATATTCACCTTAACATTAGCACTTGTGCCATTCTCCTAGCAGGGGTAATGAGATCACTGGTATGTTAGAAATTGCATCTTCACAATTTACAAGCAAAGCACAGGTTAAGTTTTTGCAGGTGCATGTGTAACTTGCTGGAACTGAAGGCATCTTGCATCTACTGTGACTTTGTCATCATGACTTAATGTTTGGGGAAACCCTCCTCATCCAGAGAAGGAAGCCATGCAGTCAAGATGGAAACTGGAAGCTTTCCTCTAAGCATGAAAATTATTAGCCTGTATTTTTGTAAATTGAAATGCTTCTGCAAATTGTCCTCAGACTGGCTTCTGAACATCTCTTTAGGAACTGGGCAAAGGAAATAAATTTCAGAGGGAGAGTTTTTGAGAGGCAGGAGACCTGAAACCTGAATCCCATAGCCCTTGTTACTGGGTGTTTACCTTGGTATAAAAGGCTGTGAAATGCTGATGGGAGGAGGCTCTTGTAGATGGCAGATTTTTCCTGGGCAATGCACAACATGCTGCCTTATCTCCTAATAGTGAAGTACCATTTGATGTCCAACATTAAGCTAAATTTACTTCAGTGCTTTGACTATGCTAGTGGCTTTCTCCACATTAGTGATGTTCTGTAGGTGAGCCATCTATGAGTTGTGGTGAGATGTCATGCTAAATTGAATCTGTAGAAAAGCACTTTGTTATGTGCCAGTGCTATCTCCAATTTATAGGCTTCTTCCATTTTCTCCTTTCTGCACAGTGTGGGCTTTTTGTTTATATTTCACTGATGGTATTTCATCTTTAAATTCCACAACAGGAAATGGCTAATGCGTTTGCCCAGAAGCACCTGAGGTCTATAATCCTAAATGTAAGTATGCCTGAATGACAGAGTGCTTCCTAATGTTCTTTCAATGGAGGTTTCACTTATGCATAGTGTAAATTTTGCTGCCTTCAGGCCACTTTCAGAAAAGTGACTCTTTCAAAGGTAAAACATGTTCAAAAGAGAGTTACCAGGAGGCTGCTTTTTATTCTTACAGAGCACTGTGATTATGCTTCTGGTGGAATATGGAGGTTAAACAACTGAATCTTCATACAGAGAGGTGCACATGCAGTCTGGCATATGCCTAGGGCTAATACCTCAGCTTTTATTTGCATTCTCTTAATTTCTACCCTCTGCTTTATTTTGCAGCATGTGATCAGAGGAAACCGCCCCATTAAAACAGAAATGGCACATCAGCTCTATGTCCTGCAAGTCCTGACCTTTAATCTCCTGGAAGAGAGAATGATGACCAAGATGGATCCAAATGATCAGGTCAGTATTAGGGCTGAGTAAGACCTGATAGAATGGGATGTACAAGGGGCTTTATTCCTGAGCTCCCAAGCTCTGCAGAATTTGCAGTAGGTGGTACATAAAGTTTCAAACTCACCCTTCACATTATAAACCTTGAGATTAGGGTATGCTCATGACCATCCTACTGCATTCTGTGGGACTCTGAGATGTAAGTGGGAACTTAGTCATATACTCCTTTCTTGACCAGTATGATGCCAGCTGTCAAACTGGTTATTTTACCTCTGTGGAGGGCACATAACTTTATCCATTTGCTTGCAGTATAGGAGGAAGACTGGCATTTTTAAGGTGTCTGTTACTCAGTTGTATTGCAGCTTTTAAGGAGAAATGCCATTGCCTGAATGCCTAGAAATTGCCTGTAACTAAACTTGCACTTAAAGAAAAATTCAAACAAATATTTTGCATTACTCACTGTAGTGAAACTTGCCATTCTGAAATGAATTGCCTCTTTGTGCACAGTGTTAATGACCTTTGGCATCCCTCTCTGTTCATTGTGTGAGCTCTGAAGAGAGCTCCAGGACTGTGCATTATGTGAAAATACTGCTGTAGTGATTGATCACATCACCATTTCCCTGCCTTCTGTCCTTCAGGCACAGAGAGACATCATATTTGAGTTGAGAAGAATTGCATTTGATGCAGAGTCTGACAGCAACACCGTCCCTGGCAGCGGAACAGAGAAACGCAAAGCCATGTACACCAAGGACTACAAGATGCTGGGATTCACTGTATGCATCTAGACTGTGAACTTTGTGAAGGCAATCTAAGCCATCTCCATAGGAGTTGTGGGGAAATAAGGAACAGAAATAGCTGTTTCCTTTACCTTACTTCGGTATCTGAGCTTAGAGATTCATTTACACTCACACTCCTGGGAAGATTGTTATGAACTTGCTGATGGGAGAAATGCAAGGGTTCATTAGGCATTCTCTGGAGGTATTTCCTTACCATATGCACCTGTGCTATGAGGAACTTGGAATCAGCCTCTCCTCTAAAAAGTTCAGATAGCATTGTCAGCAGGTGTTCAAGTTTACCTCTTGGATAGATGTGAGGGAGTGCTTGATGGACAGGTGGTTTAAAATCCATTCAGAAAAAGTTCTCACACAATTCCTTTGAGCTAATTTGTTTGGATTCTTTTTACACACTCTCTTCACAGAATCACATCAATCCAGCCATGGATTTTACACAGACCCCTCCTGGGATGCTGGCATTGGACAACATGCTTTACTTGGCCAAATTTCATCAGGACACCTATATCAGGGTATGTGAAGCTGCTGATTTTTACAGATGCCAACTCCTCAGCAGCTCTTCTTAGTGTGTGGCATCCTGTTCTTGTAGATTGTTCTGGAGAACAGCAGTCGAGAAGATAAACACGAGTGTCCCTTTGGGCGCAGTGCCATTGAGCTCACCAGGATGCTTTGTGAGATCCTGCAAGTTGGGGAGCTCCGTAAGTACCATTTATTACCCAGCTTTACAGGCTGCTGGGATGATGCTTTTAGAAAGTAATATTCATAATTCACAATTCACAATAATCATTTGCACCTTGTTCTCACTTCCACCATGTAAGGACATGGTGAGCTTGGAGTGAGCGCTGTTGATGTCTGAGTGATAATACCACTATCAAAATAAAATAAGAAATTTTGGTGTTTGCACTCTGGTTCTCCTGAAAAACACAAGCAGAAAGCTTCAACTTCCCAGAGCTTCAGGAGGGTGCTGTATAAAAAAAAACAAAACAGTCCTGAAACCATCATTAGCTTGGGAGAAGTTTATTAGCTCTGACAGTTTCAAAAGCATTCTGAGAAAATCAACCAGAGGAAGGTAGGAAACACTGCAAGCAGTTATTTTGGATGAAAAGGGCATGAATCACAGAGTATGGCAAAGTGTGGGGAGAATTGCTGTTGTCAATAAACTGTCTGTGGGGTGACAAAGTATTGAACTATCTTAATCTCTTGGAGTAAGAACTGTTGCACACCATCAGTTGTCTCTCACTGTAGTGGACTTTAGTTACTCCCAGTCCCTTTTGTCCAATATGCTCATGTGCTTGTGGTTTGTTTCTTTCTGAAGCCAATGAAGGCCGGAATGACTATCACCCCATGTTTTTCACCCATGATCGTGCATTTGAGGAACTGTTTGCCATCTGTATCCAGCTGTTGAACAAGACCTGGAAAGAAATGAGGGCGACAGCAGAAGATTTTAATAAGGTCAGGGTAGAGAAGAGATGTTTTTGTAAAATCTTTTGTAGATAACTCAGTCTGTACATTTGGTTAAAGACTAGGGCGCAGAAGATGTGACAGGGCATTGTAAGGGAGGATGATTCAGATTTTGTTTGGAAGGCCCTGAGGTTCTTGGTTCTTCTGGATCTTCAAAGTGACTAGAATGCTGATACTCCTGGCCCTGGTTATCCCATGCCAATTCTTTGCTGCCACTGAGCTGTGCCCTGATACTCTGCTGCCAACAAGAATGTGATTTGTTTTTCTTCCTGTCCCACCTCTTTAGGTTATGCAGGTTGTTAGGGAACAGATCACAAGGGCTCTCCCCTCTAAACCAAACTCCTTGGACCAGTTCAAGAGCAAACTGCGCAGCCTGAGCTATTCTGAGATTCTGCGGCTACGCCAGTCGGAGAGAATGAGCCAAGATGACTTCCAGTCTCCACCTATTGTGTACGTGCCTAACAAAAACAGCTGCCTTCTATCCTTTCCATTATCTCCATTTTCTGCTTACTTTTCCATATTTGATTGCCAGGGAGCTGAGAGAGAAAATCCAACCTGAGATCTTGGAGCTGATAAAGCAACAGCGCCTGAACAGGCTTTGTGAGGGAAGTAGCTTTAGAAAAATTGGAAATCGCAGAAGACAAGGTAAGGTGACAGTGTCTACTGTATTTTTTCATCTGAAGAACTATAACAAATAAGATCTAATAAATCAATCTGTCACCAGGCATGTTGCCAGAAAGAAAAGCTGTTTACTTGGGCTGTCCATATCAGCCAGGAGTTTGGGATGGCACAGATGTGCATTTCTAAGAGTACAGCCATCCCCTCGTGAATAATAAGCTGTGCTGAGGAACTGAGTGAGCAGATGGATTGGGTGGAGAAGCTGTAACATAGTGGCTGTGAGACCTTATGTGAATGATCTGGCTCAGCTTACTCTACTTGGTGTGTGTTCCAGAAAGATTCTGGTATTGTCGCCTGGCTCTGAATCACAAGGTGCTACACTATGGAGATCTGGAAGATAATGCCCAGGGGGAAGTGACCTTCGAATCTTTACAAGAAAAAAGTAAGTCCTGATTACAGGCTGTGCACTCTTCTGTGCTCTAGAGGCTGAATATAATCCAAGATAAAGATGAAAGACCCAAGGCTGAAGCCCTGATTAAGGGGTTACCAACTTTTGGTCCTTGCTCAAATTCTTGAAATCTTGGAATTACTTGATAGTTCTTTTTTAAAAGCCAGCTGCAGAGATGTCTTAGTGGTAATGTGTTTTGGAAAACTAGCAAGCTAAAAAAACCAAACTGTTCAGTTGCAAATACAAAGTTCTGTCTTTTCCTGGTTAGGATTGCTTGTTTGGGAGTTTTACTTTTTCACTGTTAGTTCCAGTTGCAGACATCAAAGCCATTGTCACAGGGAAGGATTGTCCACACATGAAGGAGAAAAGTGCACTGAAACAGAATAAGGCAAGTGCTCCCTTTTCACTGTCATTAATATTTAATACTGTAGTGTTCAAGAGTGAAAGCGAGCAACAGGAGTGAATGCTCTCCCTCACTGAAGGTGTGTTGTGTACAAACCTCATCTCCTGTCTGGGCCCTTTACTGGTGTTCCTTTGTGACTGCAAGGAGCCATAAGCATGATCAGGAGCTGCAGCAAGACAGCTCTCTCGGGGTGGCAAGCAGAAGGTGCTGTAATGTTTTGCTCAGCTGGTGAGTGAAAGATTCTTTTCCATTTAGGAAGTGTTAGAATTGGCCTTCTCCATATTATATGATCCCGATGAGACCTTGAACTTCATTGCACCTAATAAATATGAGGTAAGAAATGTAGTGGTTAAGCAGGAGTATATTTAGCAATTAACTTCAGAGATTAAGGAGGATCAGTTGTTTCTCATTAGAGACTGGAGCAGTCTGTCTCTCACCAGTTTCATTTCTAGAATATGTTGGCGATGCTCATTATGGACCATAGTTTTTTCCCCTTAGTTATCTTTTTCATTTAAAAAAATTAAATCCCACACTAATTTCCCCTAGTCTGGACTGCTACTTTTTTTCCTCCTATGATGCCTAGAATAGGTTTACTTTTTTCATTTGTTGTTCCACAGTAAAAGCTCTTGTCCTTCTACTACAACCATGGGCTCACACTTTCCTCTAGGCTTGTAACTTCCATTGGAAATATCTGTGGGCACTGTTTTAGGGTTGGGGGTGGGATTTTTTTCCCTACATATTAACTCCCTTCAATGTTTCCTGGCTTGAAGTTCTCTCATTTTTGCATGGACGGAAAGATTCGACATAAGGTATCATTTACGCCTGGAGTCGCGAATTACCCCTTCTCTTTCACAGTACTGTATCTGGATTGACGGGCTTAATGCTCTCTTGGGGAAGGACATGTCCAGTGAGCTGACCAAGAGTGACCTGGACACGCTGCTGAGCATGGAAATGAAGCTGAGGCTCCTGGACTTGGAGAACATCCAGATCCCCGAAGCGCCGCCGCCGATCCCCAAGGAGCCGAGCAGCTACGACTTCGTGTACCACTACGGCTGAGGGCCCCGCGCTGCGGCCGGTGCCCGCAGCGAGCCCGCTCGGGCCGTGCGCCCGGGGCC
>NC_031788.1:6497517-6530794 GCF_001522545.3 Parus major
TGGTGCTGCTCTACTACGGCTTCTCCATCGGCATCACCTTCTACAACAAGTGGCTGATGAAGGTGCGGGGTGGCGGGGCGGGGCGGGCTGCCGGCGGCGGGAGGGCGGCGGCGGTGACAGCGGCTGTCGGTCCCGCAGAGTTTCCCGTTCCCGCTGTTGGTCACGCTGCTGCACCTGCTGCTCATCTTCGCTCTGGCGGCGCTCGGCCGTGCCCTGGCGCAGTGCCGCTCCGGGCGGCCGCGGGCAGCGCTGTCCTGGGCCGACTGCCTCCGCCGGGCCGCCCCCGCAGGTACGGGCACGGGAGGGCACGGGGACCGGGCACAGCCGTGTAACAAAGACATTGAGCTGTTCGAGAGCATCCAGAGGAGAGCCGCGAGGATGCTGATGGGAGCGGAGGGGAAGGCTTAGGAGGAGCGGCTGAGGTCACTTGGTGTGTTCAGTATGGAGAAGTGCGCACTGAGGGGAGACCTCATTGTGGTCTTTAGCATCCTCACGAGAGGAAGCAAAGGGGCAGGTACTGAGCTCTTCACCCTCGTAACCAGTGATAGGATCCAAGAAAACATACAAAGGTGAATCGGGAGAGGTTTAGGTTAGATATTAAGAAAAATATCATGCTTCACCCAGAGGGTGTTTGAGCAATAGAATAGGCTCCCCGGGGCAGTTGTCTAGAACTGAGTTCTAGGAATATTTGGACAATGCTGTCAGGCACAGGGTAGGATTCTCGGGGTGCCTGTGCAGGGCTAGGAGTTGGACTCAATGATCCTGGTGAGTCCCTTCCAGCTCAGCATGTTCTGTGGCTCTGTGAGGCTGCTCAGGGGTGCCCACGGTGCTGTGGCTGCTTCCAGGGCCGTTTGTCTGCCTGGCATGGTCAGGGCCAGTCCCCTGGGACAGGGTGAGCTGTAGGGCGCAGCCCTTGCTCCGGCCCCTGGGTTTCCCTACCACATGTAGGGCAGGTGTAGATGCTATTTAAATCTTCAGCCTTCATGCTGCCTTCATTGCTCATTGCAAAGATTTGTGAGACTAGGGAGAGGCCACACCAAACGAGTCTTTCTGAAGGAGCCACTGGCACATCAGAACAAACAATGAGAACCTTCTGCAGTGCCTTGATGAGTTGTCTCTGCAAGTTACATTGTCTCTTTAACACTGGTATCCAGCCAAGTGTTGCATCTTTCTCAGGGTGGAGATTGGTAGAGAATTCATCATTCATGGCACACAGAGCTGCACCTGAGACCAAGGAGTGAAGCTCCTACTCGGAGCACAGAATTGTAACTACTGCAGTTTTTTGGCTGTGTGTTGTATTGGCTCCCACAGAACAGCATCTGGTCTATGATTTCTGGCAAGGTTTGCAGTATCTTGCATAACATGCCCCATGGTTTCTTGAAAAAAGCTTTCTCCACATCTGCAGAAATTTTACCTTTCAGCATGGCCTGCCCTTGGATCAGTAACGCTGTTTCCTGTGGTAGAAATCTTACATAGAAAGGAGAATAAACCGTACCAAAAGCTGCACCAGGATTAAGGCTGTGTGTGGATAATTGTTGCTTCTTCAGGCTTCTTGCAGTGGTCCTCAGACTCACAAGTTATCATGCTCTGATACATTCAAGAAAGACTTTATGCAAATCTGTAATCACTTTCAGTCACAGGGAGGGCAAGAGTTATTTCTGGCTTTTTTGTAATGCATGTTGAGTGAGTGCAATGCTGAGCCCAACTTGAGTCACAGGGAACAGGACAAAAAACATGAAGAGCTGAGAATATCTGAGTTATGTTGGTTCTGGAGAACTAACTTGAGGAAAGCTTTTTTTTTTTCTCCCTGGGTCTGCTCTGCTATCTATGTTTGTGGCCATGAAACAAGGTTTTGTGGTGGGTTTGTTTAATGTCATGGAAGGCAGTTAACTTCAGGACTTTTTCATTGATTCTTTAGCTTTGTCAACTTCCTTGGATATTGGGCTGAGTAACTGGAGCTTCCTGTACGTCACTGTCTCCCTGTGAGTACAAGCATCACGTTCCCTGGGAGCCTCTGGTGGGATTTGGAGAGTGCTTTGGCAGGGTCTGTTTCTTGAACAGGTGTTTGCTTAGTGGGTCAGCATGCAGGGTCTGTGATAGCTTGCTGGTAGCAATGTAGAAATGGGTGATGGTTCCTCTTAGTACTTTGATGGGAAGAGCTACACTGAAGGAATCTGACAGTGTATTTTGTTCCTTACAGCTACACAATGACCAAATCCTCTGCCATTCTCTTCATCCTGCTTTTTTCACTGCTCTTCAAGCTGGAAGAAATGGTAAGGGTTCCACACAATGCTTTAGGGAGGGAGGTCAGGCCCAGGGAAATAGGCAGTGCGTGTACAAGAAACATGTAAGCAGAGGAATGATGCAATTGTGTGGGTGAATCTGAAAGGAAGGAGATGCCTGTCTCTTGTGTTTGCTCTCCTGCAGAGGGTGACGTTGCTGCTGGTGGTTCTGCTCATCGCTGGGGGACTCTTCATGTTCACCTACAAGTCCACACAGTTCAACGCCCAGGGGTTCGTGCTGGTGCTCTGTGCCTCTTTCCTGGGGGGCATTCGCTGGACTCTCACACAGATACTGATGCAGAAGGCTGAGCTGGGTATGTGGGGTGTTAGGAGGGGGTGGTGGTAAACAGGGAGGGGAATCAGGAGAGGTGATAGCCCTTGCTGCAGCAACAAAATATCTCTTGGAAAGTATTTGAAACCTTGAGTACAGGCTATCTCTTGGTGGGTAATGAAGGTTTGGTGTCTGCAGCAGCACAGGTATGGGCATCACAAATAAGGTGTATGTCTAGAAATGGTGCTAATAAAGGCTCGGGGACCTGTGTTATTCCCTGGCTTGTTGCTGCCTGGTCTGTTACTGATTCTCCTCTTTCAGGGCTCCAGAATCCCATTGATATCATGTTTCACCTGCAGCCGCTCATGTTCCTGGGGCTCTTCCCACTCTTTGCGGTGTTTGAGGGTGCGTGAGTTAATTAGAGAAAGCAGGGATAGCTTTATAGAGTGGTTGGGAGATTGGTTAGCAGTTTGTTGTTTGAGATAATTCACTTAGATAAGTGAACAGCTATGAACTCTGCAAAGTAGTTAGAGACCTGGATTTATCTTACACTGGCAGGACAATAAAGAATGCATAGAAGTAGTAGCCTGCCACATTTGTGGAAGTAAGGGCTGTGAAGAACTGGCTCCACATCCTCCTGATACTGGAATGTGAGCAGCCCACCCCATCAATCTTACTAAGAAGAATCCTGGGAGCTGGGAATGGTATTCTGCTACTCATTGTCTTGTTCCTAGGCCTGCCTTTGTCCATATCAGAGAAGCTCTTCCGTTTCCATGAAGCAGGAATGCTGTTCTCTCTGGTAGGGAAGCTGTTCTTGGGTGGAATTCTTGCCTTTGGTCTAGGCTTTTCTGAGTTCCTCTTGGTTTCCAGAACATCTAGCCTCACCCTTTCCATTGCTGGCATTTTTAAGGTAAGGCATGGTTCCTGTGCTAATCCTAGAAGGCAAGTACTGAGTCATCCCTATTGGGCTTTACGTAGTGGGAGCTTGCTTAGATCCTTAGAAATTATTGCTTGTTGCTTTTGTTCTCCTTGCACAGGAGCTTGATGCTTTGCCTTGCAGTCTCTGCAGTGAAGTCTCTTGGTCCCTGACAGAAAAGGGCCAGAGACTAGTTCTATAAAAAATACCATTAATGATCAAAGTTTGTTGGAATATGGCATAGACTAAAACACATTTCCCTCATGAGCAGCAGATGGTGTGGAAGAGAGGAGGGGTAAGAAGGGCAAGCTCTTGTGTCAGACCTGGATATGACCAAACCACTGGTTTGAGCTGTCTCTGTAACCTACTTTGGCACATCCTCCCTTCCTCAGAGGAGTCCAGCACACATACTTTTGAGCTGAACTGTGATATATGAAATCTCTCTGATCCAGAAGTTGCCAAGATTTCTCTGTAACTGAGCTATGCAGTCAGATGACTTAAAATCCTACATCCTGGTTTGACAGGTTGTTTGTTTCTAGAAACTGTTTTTAGAACTCTATGCACATGGAAGAATGTGCTGATGGAAATTTAGCAGCCTGACATCTTGATCTAGGCTTCAGCTGTAAAATGTATCATGCATATCTCCTCAGGTCCTGCCCTGCCACTTGTCATGGTTTTTTTGTTTCTACAGGAAATCTGTATTTTATTCCTCGCCACACATTTACTGGGAGACCGCCTCAGTCTCTTGAACTGGCTGGGCTTTGCTGTCTGCCTGTCAGGAATCTCTCTTCACGTTGTTCTCAAAGCCAGGAATTCCAAAGGTGATTGTTTTAAATCACTGTCTCTTTCTTTGAAGGCTTTCTCATTGCTTCACTAGGAGCTGTGTCTGGTTCCAGCTCCTCGACAGTGCCAGCTTTGGTGGGAACTCCAGCAAGTTTGTCACTAAACGAGCTGTCTGCATGCAGGTGACAAAGCACTGGAGCCACAAAAAGAGGCCAGCTCTGACCCTGACCTGGAGCTGCTGCTGCACCACCCTGAACATGGTGAGGAAGAGGAAGAGGTGGTTGAAACCCCACAACAGAACTGACTGAACATGAAGCACAAAGCCACCTGCTCTGTTCTAACCAAATCTGCCTGACAGCTATCCAGGATGGAGGTCCAAAAGTCTCTGTGACCACCCAGAGCAGAGCCAGGGCCTGGTGAGAGAATTCTGCTGTTCTGCTGCAGTGTGGATCTGTAGATGCTGCACAAGAAACAGGCAGTATCCCTTTCACAGGAACTTGGGGGACAAGCCCTGGTTCAGTGGATGTAGAAAGGTGAAGTGAAACAGGGAAAAGCTGTAAAAAATCCATATGGGGATCCTGGAGGCTGTTTACTGTGAGTGTAGACCGTGAGCTGTAGAGTGAACATGGACATGTCTGGACTGCAGCCTGATTTTACTGCTCTTTAGGTTTTGACTTCAAAGGACAAGGTAGATACACCTTTCCTTTTTTGTTTTTTTTAATGTTTCTGCAAATTAGGAACTTCCATCCTGGTGGATCATACAACTGAATAAATCCCTAGAGTTGTCCCAGTGAGAAGGACCATTTGTGCCTGGGGACCTCCATGTTCTGTGTGCATAGTAAGGACAGAATTAAATGCTGGTATTTGAGACCAATTGAAAATGATGAACATTTCCAGATGACGTTGGTTGGAGGGAAGACAGGGATGCACGAGTGCTTCTGGTGCCACAGGCCAAGAGGAGAATGAGCAGTGTCACAGGAGATCTAACTTGAGCAATAAACTTACCAGAAAGTATGTGGGGTTTTGAGGGGGGGATTTTTTGTTTTTTAAATAAACTCTTTTTCTGACTCACTTTTGTCTGTACATTCTGTACCTATGCTTCATCAAGCAGAGTTCATTTGTCTTCTCAACTCCTTTCCTTTTAGTCCTCCACTGACCTTGCTACTGCATGCCTGTAAGGCCTGGCACACAAAATACTTGCCTGGCCGTCATTGATCCCTAGAATTAGGGAGATTTTCTGAAGCCTCTCATATTTATGCCAGCCAAGAGAATGTACTGACTGCTCTGCCTTAATATATTATGCACCATATCCTAAGAAGACTTTGAGTATCATGGATTTTTGTAAGAATCTTCTCTCTTTGCCCCATTTGATTGGATCAGGTAATGCTGCAGTCCAGGAAGGGAGAATAGCAGGGTTTAAGATGTCATTTTTGTGCTGCTAAGCCTCAAGTGGTGTTGGGCAGGTGGCTGGTTTTTTACATGGCAGAATTTCCACATCTTTCAAAGTTTTATTCAGTGCTAGCTTTTGTAGTTTTTGGAGTAGAAATAACTTGACAGAGTTTCCCAAAGGGATAACAGTACAATGTTTCTTCTGGCAGGAGCTGGGTATTAAAGTGAACTTCTCATATTCTGTTTGAGAGCCTGAGCCATTTTGACTAAACTGTCCCTCTGTTGATCTTGCTTCTTAGTTTTCAGATACGAAGTCTTTCTTGATGACTTTAATCAAGAGCATGTCCTGTAAAAAAACTGGTTCTGAAGAAAACTTTTGTTGTTAGTGATCATCTTTGATGATGTTCTGGTAACTGGCTTCACAGCAGACAGCAGGTGGTGCAGCTTCCTCATGTAAAGCTACTGAACCAGCACGTCCACACCAGACTGGCAGAACAAGGCATTTTGTGCATCAAGTCTGGAGCTGAGGCTGACTTGGTCTGGCCCTAGCTGTATTTTCCAATAACTGGGACTTGTGATGCTTCCAGCAGGATTCACCCTGTTTACCAGCCAATAGGTGTGGGCTCCTGGCCCCAAATACTCTGTGCCTGATGTGGGGCAGTGTCAATCTTTGCACATGAAATGTCTCCAACAGTGTCACAGCTGCTCCTTCAATTCACTTCCCACTCTCCTACAGCTGAACCTTGGGAATCCTTCTGCTATGTAACTCCCAGACTGAGATTTCAGGTCCCTGTAAGCCCAAGGTAAGGGCAATTTCATTCTCAGGCCAGAATTTGCACCAGATGTGGTGTTTGAAGATGAAATCCAATTGTGCTTGTGACCTGTAGAACCATGTAGCCTATTGCTTCCAGCCTTGTTTCATTTTTAAGACAGAGGTGATATCCTAGAACTCCAGCTCTGTCTTGGAGCTCCTGGAACATGGCAGAGTTGTGGGCAATCTTGGCAGGGGTGGGGAGGGACTGTGCTGGTGTAGGGCAGTGCAGCAGAGTGTTAAAGCAGCAGCACAGCTCATCTGTTGAATGCTGTCCATCTTGCTTGAATGGGCACTAATATTTAATGAAAGGAGGAAGAACCTTTGCCCACCCTCTCATGTAAGGAAGAAATCCTACTGTGCATTGAAAATGCTGGAAACAGAAAAAGACACAAAGATGAAGGACTTGGAGGAGAGAGACAGGGGTGCTACAGCAGTGGCACAAAATAAATGAGAATGCAGAATCCTGTAGTGAGTGTTGAAGTACAGGCTGTAGGCATGAAGAAGGAAGATTGGAGTCTACTGAGGAGGGAGGCTGGAAATATGGGCAGGATTGTAGTGGAAGCAGGGAGTACCAGTAGGTCCTGTTTGCCTCTGGAATAGCCCTGGGTGCCTTTGCAGTGCCTTGGCCAGAGGCAGGCAAGGCCTCTTGGTGTTGCTGAAGCTGTTTGAGGCTTGGCTTGATGCAGTGGGATGGGAAGTCCTGGGAGGCCCCAGCCGTGTGTGCAGGCACAGGGCCTTGACTCTGCCTTGAAGAGGTCTCTTGGTGCCACACTGTGCTCCCTGTGGCTGGCTGAGAGGAGTGGTGCAGCTCACTGCTTGTGCAGACCATTTTCTGACCAGCCCCAAGCCAGAGGCCACTTTAGGGGAAGTAGTTTTCAGTAGAGACAAGCATTGCGTGGCACAGTTTGGTTCTGCCCCTTCCTGAAAGGAAGCGTGTGAAGGCTGAATGTCCTGGAGCAGTGCAGTGCCAGGGACTCGTGTGCTGGGGAGGGCTCAGGGCTGTGTCTGTGCCAGCCCCACACCGACACAGCCACCCTGGCAAGGGAGGGCTGCCACTGAATATTGATGCTCTTTGAGCTAATTAAGCAGAGGAAGCAAAGCTGAATGAGTCTCAGAAGTGCTGCACTCCTTCCGCAAACTCTGTTCCTGACTGTAAGACCAGGTGTTTACATGTGTGATGATTCTGCCTCCCTACACATCCCCCTGGGAGACCTCTTTATTTGAAGAACAGATGCTTGGCTTCCTGCTAAAATTTCAATACTGTAAACATCCTGAGGGCAAGGAGAAAGTATCCCTGCAGACCCCTCTGCACTCCTCTGGTCCTCTGCCCAGCAAACAAGCTATGTAGCACCAGTGGGCTTGCTGTGGGGAAGCAAGCCTGTCTCCAAAACACACAGGAGTAGCAAGGCAGAGCAGCAATGTGGGGCCTGGTGCCAGCACTGGGGCTGCCTCAAGATGTGCTTCGTTTCTCGTTTCTGAGAGGTGAACATCTCTGTAGCATTAATTACACGGTGCCTTGTGAGGGGGAGCTCAGGGTGTAGATGGGAGGAGTGCTGGTTACTGCCAGCCTGGGCCTTTAAAGGGCTCACATTCATCTGCAGTCTCTGCAGTGGTAAATAATTGCCTCTGATACCCCTGCTGCTGCACTGGGGCTCTCTTGGTTTTGCTCATTGCTGGGGTATGCAGATTTTGGTGTTCACACCCTTGGATCTCTGCAGGATTTTTCTGGGAATTGTACTTTCCATTGTCCTCTTGCCATCATTGCCACAGTACACCTGCCTCAGCCCCCTTCCCCACTGCCACATCACCCCCAGGAAGGCAAAGAATGGGGGAGGCTTTGAGCAGAGAGGAGGAGTAAAGGCAGCTGGGCAAGAGAAGTGTACAAATGGCAGACAACAAAGAATATGAACAGCTGGAGATCACCATCACAGCATGGTTCAGGTTGGAAGGGCCAGTGGTCATCTTGCCCAAGTCCTTGCTCAAGCAGAGCCACTTAGAGCTGCTGCTCAGCAGTGTGTCCCAATGGCTTTGAGTATCTGCAAGGATGGAGACTCCACAACCTTTCTGAGCACCCTGTGCCACTGTTCAGTCACCCTCGGGGGAAAAAGTGGTTCCTGGTGTTCAGGGGGAGCCTCCTGTTTCAGTTTGTGCCCATTGTGTCTGTCTCTGGGCACCACTGAACAGAGCCTGGATTCTCTATCCACCCTCCCACCAGGTATTTATTGACATTGACAAGTTTCCCCCTGAGCCTTGTCTTCTCCAGGCTGAGCAGTCCCAGCTCTGTCAGATGTGAGGGGCTCCCAGGCCCTTCATCATCTTCATGGCCCTTTGGTGGACTCCAGCATGTCCATGTGTCTTGTAGTGATGAGCTCAGCTCTGGGCACAGCTCTGTAGCTGTGGCCTCACCAGTGCTGAATAAAGGCAGGAATCACCTCCCTTGACCTGCTGGCAATTCTTTACTGAAGGCAGCCCAGGATATCCTTCCCCTCTTTGTGGCAAGGACACACTGTTACTCAGGTGAAGATGCAGGTGTGCAGCCAGAGGGCAAGAACCTGCCCAGTCTAACACTGCAAGAGGTTTGCTGGGGCAGAGAGTTGCCCTACAACACCTCCAGAGGCATACGTAGCCCTTCCATCTCGTTTTGTGCTCTGCAGCCTTGCAGAGCTGTGTAATTGCTGTATCTATCAGTGCTCCTTGCATTAACAGGCAGTAATTGGCACCTGTGTTAAAGAGCCTGGTTTCAATTACTGCTGAATGCAGCTCAAACTCCAGAGCTGGGAGATTACATGGGGGAGGAGCTGTAGTGCTCACGTTTACACTCTGTTTTTCCACCAGGTGCTCCTCTTTCCCCAGGGATGAAGCTTTTTTCCATTTCTTGCTTGTGCCTTGAATCTGCAAAGCTGCCAGCAAAGGCTGCCTGGGAGGTGTGAGGCTGTGCCTCTCAGGAGCCCAACTCTGCTCTTCCTCATGTGGATGTTTCTTACAGAAGCCTCTACTACAAATCCTGCACTGAATGGTAGGGATGCAAGGTGTGGGAGGGAATTAGTCTTTGTAGATGGTGGTGTTCCCCCAGCCCCATGCAGCAGCAATCCTGGGGGCTTTCCCTGCCCTCAGCTACACATCTCTCTGGTTTTCACTGCATCAGCACTCCCCTGTGTGCTGGGCCCTGCCCCCTCCTGCTGCCATTCATCATTTCTGATCCAATAAATTACAGCGCCGTAAAAATGCACAGGGAATTGTTTTCTGTGTTATAGAGCCATGAGCCCTTAAATTTCCATTTGTTTAGTGGTTGATGAATGGACAGTTGTGGCTGGTGCTGGAGCCGTGTGGAGCGGTGGGAGAGCTCTGAATACAGCAGGGCTCCCTCCTGCAGGCTCAGCACCACGAGCTTGTGAGACAGCTCCTGTCTGGGGCTCCCCTTCCCAGCAAAACTGTTCAGTTCACAACTGGGTCAAGGGAGGGTTTGGAGAGGCTGAGTCAGAACATCCAGGCTTTGTTCCTACCCTGTGGTGGGAGTTTTATCGTGTCTGGGAGGGAGCTGCTGGGTGGGATGGCAGGGTAAAAAGTTGTGCTGTAGAAGCAGGACTGGGAGTCTCAGGCCCATCAGCTCCCCGAGGGACTGGTTCAAAAAGTGGGCAGGAGCCCTGATATCAGGAAACAGGAATAAATGGAGAAACTTGGCACAGTGTGAGGGCAATGGAACAAGGAAGAGGACTGGGTACAAATCAGAGTTCTGGCTACAAGCATATGGGGAAAGGCTGTGCTGGCATCCAAGAAATGCTGTGGCTTAGTGGCTTCCCAGTGACAGAAGAAGTTCTGCTTGATGCTGGAACTCAGCATCCGTGCTGCTGTTGTCTTTGTACTCTCCAGTAACCTGGAGGCTGCACCTGGACCACAGTGAAGATGGGGGGCACGTGAGGGGCATGGCCACCCCTGCATAGTTTGCTTCCCTTTTTCTCTATGTGGCTATTTTCCTCCAAATGTGATTTTAAGTCAGTCTTGCAGCACTTTGGACCTGTCTAATGGTTTTGACACTGGATGTAAACTTAGCTGCATGACTCGTGCCGCAGTTGAGTCTGAGTCCTGCCTTAAGCAATAATAAATTCCTGATCTAAGCTGCTCTGCCTGCACTGCTGATGCCTGTCATGTTCTTCTCCTCTTCCCTGTCTCTTCAGACTGCAGGCCACTGGGAAGAGCCTGGGAGAGGCCTCAAGCTCTGTGCTCCTGCTCCAAGGGTACAGCACAGCAGTCATTCCCTGTGATCCAGCACTTGCATAAGTGGCAGGAGAAGGCACAGAGGGAGTTAAACAGTGCTGGAAAAATTGGTATTTAATCCATTGCTGTCCCTTCTAGCAAACCTAGATGGGAAAATGCCTCCCTGTTGGAAACAGCGCCTCTCAAAAATGGAAATGCAGGATGGCTGGGGATTAGGGTGCCTATCACTGGAAATGGGTTTCTTATCATCTCTCTGAGCTGAATTGGTGGGACAGCCTCTGAAAATTGAATTGCCTTCCCTGTTTTGGTCTCTGCCATTGCATCCCTCCTGTGCTCCAGCTTTGCACCCACCTTCCCAGCCTCTGGCCTGCCTTGTCCATGCTCAGCAGAGCAGAGCTGCCTCTGAGGGAGTCTGTGCAGAGGAACTGTCCCAGCTCCAATGTGGGCAGGACTGGCTACCTCTAGGAAGATTCATCCTTTGGATTCTCAAGGCCAGGAGGATGTAGTCCCTCTTTCCAGGCTTCCCTCTGTCCTTGCAAGGGCAGTGGTGGCCTGGCAGAGCCTGGATTAGGTCTGCATGAGGAAAGGTGTGAAATGATCAGAAGACATCAGGCACTGCTTGGAAGTAAGAGCTGGTGATGAGGAGCTGGGTTCAGGATGGATGAGAGGCAGAGAAGATGAGGGGGTATAAGAGATCAAAGAGGGACCACGTTGAGCACATCAGAGAAGGAATGAGTGTGATTTTAAGACTGTGGCAGCCTGAGTCCTGTGCTGTGCCAGGAGGAGGCATCTCTCCCACCAGCACTCAGGCTCTGCTCTGGGATGGCCAAGGAGGCTCTTTGAGCTCCTCCTCAAAGTCTCTGCACAGTACAGGCACCAGCCAGCCTGTCCCCAGCTCTGTCCCCACAAAACCTTGGGGGCTCAGGTGTACCAGCAATGATGTCCAGGCACAGTGCAGGGACTCCTTAAAAGGTCTTTTTTCAGTGTTTGGTTTGGGAATAATCTTTTACCGAGCTGTATTTTACCATAGGTTGCCAGTGCCTAATTTCATCCTTGTCTCTGTCACAGTATGGGGTTTTTTTTTTGAGGAATTACCCATCCTCTGCTAGAATTAAATGTGAGCCCTAGGCACAAGAGCTGCTGAGTGTCCACTTGTCTGTGGCTTTTCAATTCACCAGACTGCAATCATGCTGCTCCAACACACAGTTGGTGCCCTTGATTCTTTGTCTGCCAGAACATGTTGAATTTGAAAGTAAAAATTATTTAGAATTAATTGGGGGATTTTTTTTATATACTCTAACGTAGCTACCGTTCATAGTTAATGGAATCTGAAGCAGATCTCTCTCAGAATAGCCCCTCTGCACTGAGCTGGAACACATAAAATAATGCTGGCTGTCAGGGCAAAGCACTGACCAAGGGCCTGGCTCCTTTTGGAAGAAAAGGCTGTACTCAGATTGCAGAGTCTTGCTGTCTGCCCTGAGAAAGAAGAGATGTTCTCTCTTCTTGCTAGGGTGCTGTTCTCACCCTCTGCTGAAGGACTGACTCAAGTTGCTGACAAATAATGGAGAAAAGGTTACCTTTAATCATAACAGTGCCTCCTTATTTGCTGAGGGACAACTCTGGTCAGGTGTAGCAGCATGAGAGGGGTGAGAAGCCTTTATCTCTGCAGCAAAGGAAATTGTGGCCAAAGGCTTTCAGCTGTTTGAGGGCCCTGTTACAGAGCCCTTTTCTGGAGTGGAATGCAGGTTTGCTTGTTGATCCCTAGCAGCACCCACACCTGTGTGGGTGAACACTCTGCTTTGCTGTGTGTGACACAGGCTCAGCCTGCAGTGGTGGCAGGGAAGGAGGGACAGGGATGGTGACAGACCAGTGGCAGCCACAGGACAATCCTTAATGCAATTTTGCAAAGTTTCCTTGTTACCAGCCCCACAGGCACTGGAATGCCCAGGGAAGAGATGGAGTCACCGTCCATGGAAGCATTCCAGAAGTGACTCAATGTGGCACTTAGGGTTTAGTTCATGTGGTGGTTTTTGGTCAAAGGCTGGACTTGATGGTGCTGGAGGTTTTTTTCCAACCTTAGGGATTCTATGATTCTATACTTCTTCAGCCTCTGCCCTGCCCCTGTGGCCCTGTGCCTGGGGAATGGACCCACAGAGTTATCCCAGGTGTATTTTGCAAGGGGGTTGTTTCCCCAGCTCTTGGTCCAGGTCCACCTCCACTCAGTGGGGGCCAGCACAGAGCTACCCCTGTGTCATCTGTCACTGTGAAGGGTCACCAGCTTCAGAATCTGTCACAGGTGCCCTATGGGGCCATCACAGACTCCTGGTCATGGGTGGTCATGTTTTTAACAGTTTGTCCAAAGCAACTTACTATTTCATTTTGGGTTAAAACTGATAAATCAAGGTGACTTTGGGGAGAGAAATAATTCCTTTTGCAGGATTTGCATAATCCTGGCTGGTGATATGATAATGGTGTTTGTTAAAGACAGAACACAATGAATTAATACTGTTAAGTTGCTGTTGCAAAATGCAAAGCAGGTAATTTACAGTGGGTGCAAGCAGGAGTGTGGCTACAGCAGGCTTGGCAGTGGAAGCTTCAAGCCCAGAAGTCTCCTTGCCACAGGTCCAACCAGGGTCTGGCACAGACTTAGCAACAGGTACCTCCTGCACGTTGCTGGGCCCTGGCTAAAGGCTGTGCTTGGCTTCCCCAGGGGAGGATTTCCACTTTCAGTCCCTTTTCCCACTTTCTCTGTGGGACTGGGACCTGTTTTGTCCCCCAAATCATTCTGGAGAGCCAGCCATGCAGGGCCACTCCCTGCTGGAGGAGGGAGCTGAGGGTGACATGTGCCATGCTGGTTCAGAAGGTGCCCTGGCAAGGAGATGGGCCCTGGCACAGGCCTTGATGCCATCTTATTCCTGTGAAGTCCCAGGGCTGGGTACAGCAGCCTGGGCACCTGCCAGCTCTGGCCTCAGCCCTCGGCTCCCACCCGGCTCAGCTGAAGGAATGGTGCTGCAGGCTGAGTGAGGATGAAGAGCTGGTGTGAGGCAGAGGTGGAGGGAGGTGTTTGGGAAAGGTGCATGGGTGTCTCACTCCTTCCCTGGGCTGGCACTGCACTTCCAAAGCCATCCTTCCTGCCAGACCCCACTGGAATCCTAATGCACTGTTTATCTCTGCAGCTCCACAGCTCTGTGAGAGGGAGATGCTGTGCAGGAGCCAGAGCAGGATTTCAAGCTAATTGGATTCTGTGTCTCCGTGGCTTCCCGTGTAGGCAGGCGACTGGGATTAGTGCAGTGTTTCTGAGGAATGGAGGAGAGCAAGGATGACCTGCATAGGGATTTCCTCTGCACAGCTTCTGCTGCTCCCTTCAGGAAAGGACTGAGCAGGAAAGGTTTTGAACAGGCCAACTAGGTGGAAGGGCCCAAAGCAGCATGTTCCCACCATCCAAATCACTTCTGTTCTTCCTAAATATTTGAGCAAGGTGCAATTCCCTTCTCAGGGAAGGAAACAGCTCGAATACCTCCTGAGCCTGAGCCAGCCTGACATGGGACTGGTCTCTCTTGCTGACTCCTTGTCAGGGAATCAGAAAGGGAAATCAAAGAACCAGTGGCTCCTGTGCTCCACCAGCCACCTGTCTGTCTCTGCTTCCCTTTTCCTCCCCACTTCCATCCCCAGGCCCGGCTGCTGGCTGGGAGCAGCGCACAGCTGAACCTTCTCCCCTGCTCCTTGCTGTGTTTCAGAGCCTGTCAGGGCAGGCGCAGGATCCAGCTCATTAACACAGATTTATTCCTGTATAAACATTTCATTCCTTTAATTGCACGGCAGTCACGCCGCCGGCAGCAGCGCCCGTGGCTCCGGCTGCGCCAGGTGTGCGCCCGCAGCCGGGACACGCGGCTGAGCACTCACACCCTTGTGACACACCGAGGTGCCCACGGTGCAATTCTGAGCTGTGCAACGCAGGATGGGCTGGTCTGCCTGAGTGTGGGGCCCCAAGCACTGCCATGGGATGATAGCAGATCTGTGGGGTCACAGAATCACACAGTCCTAAAATGGCTTGGGTTGGAAGGGAGGGATCTTAAAGATGAGCTCGTTCCAACACCCTGTCATGGGTAGGGACACCTTCCACTACCCCAGGTTGCTCCAAGCCCTGTCCAACCTAGCCTTGAACACTTCCAGGGATGGTGCAGCCACAGCTTCTCTGGGCAACCTGTGCCAGGGCCTCCCCACCCTCACAGGGAAAAATTTCTTTCTACTATCCTGTCTAACCCTGCTCTCTGTCACTGGGAAGCCATTCCCCTTTATTCCATCACCCTTGTACAAAGTTATTTTCATCTCTTAGAGCCCCTTTAGGCACTAGAAGAGGCTCTAAGGCTTCCTCAGAAACTTCTCTTGTTCAGGCTGAACAATCTCAACTCTTAGTCCCTTTCTAGAGCAGAAGTGCTCCAACATCTCCCTGGCCACAGTTCTGTGGTAGGACTGGAGTATTTTCCTTGCTGTGCAGAGGAAGGGCAGAGGCCCAGAGGTTCCCAGCCCCTGGCTTTGCAGACAGTGTAGCAGAGCATTGGATGAACCCCAGTGCCAGCAGCTGTGCACCCCAAAAGCTGCTGGGTCCATCTGTGCACTTGTGTCCCCTTGTCCCCACAGCACACACTGAGCCACGCAGGAAGCTGAGGGTGGAGAGTGGGGTTCCCCCAAGGAGACCTGGCTGGTTCCTGCCCTTTGCCACTTACTCTCCATGGCACTACCAAAATGCTGCCATCTCCCAAAAGCTTCCTGGCAATCCCTTTCTGGCAATGGAGCCCCACTGGGTCAGGCAGGAGGGTGCACCCAGCCAACAGTGCCTGCTGGGCTCTGAATGCAGGGGGGGCAGGTACTTGCAGACCTGCTGCTGCTACAGCTCACGGTCTCTTCTCCCATATCCTCATTCAAATGTTAATTTTATGGATGCCTTTATAAATCTTTTGGCTTTCCCCTGTCCACAGGCTACATAGATTTCATCTTGTTGAGAGGTGACACTTCTGGCCTTCGGTACCAGGCAATCAATTTAATATTCTGAGAGTAGTAAAAAACATGGGACCATATTAACTCACAATTACTCTGCTGCTCCTTCCTGTAACTCTTTCTGTGCCATCCAAAATGCCAGGATGATGAATAGATGCCTCAGCTGCTGGCAGAGCCACAGGCAGGGGACAGCACCAGCCAGAGCCAGCCTCCAAGCTGGGACAGATTCATGGTGTCCAAATTGTGAGCTGCTATTCTTCTGCTTGCCAAGAGGACAGAGGTTTGTGCCCACCTCTTTGTTAGACCTGGCAGTCTGAAGAAATGCTTGTACCTTACCTTTGAGGCCCTTCCATGTGTTCTGAGCAGGGGACACCTGCAAGTCTGCCAGCCACCAGCACATTGATTTGCCAGGCTGAAAGGAAAAGGCATCCCTCTGCTCACTGTGAGGCAGCCTGACTGCTGGCCAGCCTGGAAAAACATGTTTGGGTCATTCCATCAATGTAAAGGTTAAATGTTTAACTGCAGCTATTGAAAACAAAGCAACAACAGCAGCAGAGGACCTGGATGCCTTATCAATGTCTGGAATTAAGATCTGCATCTAAGCACCTACCAGGTACAGTGCACTGAGGTCCTGTCTGGGCCCTGCCCTGTTGCCCCTCAGCACTTTGCAGAGCTACCCATAGATGACAACAGCTCAGCCCCCCTTCACCCCAGCTGACAGCTTTGCAAAATGGATTTTTGGACTCTTATTTTTGCTTGGAAATTTTGAAGAAGCACCTGATGTGCTCTCTGTGCTGATAAAGAGGGCTTCTTTATGTTGTATCCTTATTTCCAACCATTCAACCTCCATGAGCATGCCAGCAAGAGTTATCTGAATACAGGTCCTTTGTTAAGTAAATATGAACCTGGAGGTGTCATTGTTCTCCTACCCTGCACATCTCCTATTTCAGTAAATCAGTAGATTCCTCATATGTTTAACTCTTGTTGTTTTGCAAAAAAACCACTTTATATTTTAGCATCATAGAACAGGCTGTCATTTGGAAAACATGGCTCACAGCTTTCATGGCTCCATTACAAATTGCAAAATGCATATTAGCAAAAAGAAAACTAAAACCTCGTCATGATGAAATATATCCAAGACTCCCATAATGTCCAAATTCCCTCTTCCTGTCACATCTGTGGGCATGTCACAGCAACTGTCCTGCTGCCAGGCCATTGTCTCTGGGGTCTGGGCTCACCCTCTGTACTCATGTGCCTGCAGAGTCCAAGGCAGACACCAGGACACATGGGCAGAGGTCCTGCTCCATGTGTACTCCCCTATCTCTCTGTGCCTGTTCTTGTCACCCTGCCTCCCCAGGACTGATGTTCTTCCAAGCTCTTGCTGGCACAGTCACCCTGTGATGGGGCCCTTTGGGCTTGAGCTACAATCCACTGCAATCCACAACCAGCTGGCCCTGCTGCCCAGCAGACTGATCCTCTGGGGGATTTTATCTGGCTGGGAGCAGCTCTGTGACTCTGCTGGCCCCACCTGAACATCAGCCCAGCCACAGGCTGCAGCCAAATGAGGCTGCTCTGGGGTGCAGGGGCCCAGTGAGCACCCAGATCTTTGCTGGGCTGTCACCTGAGGAACAGCAGCAGATGGATGTGGAAAGCCTTTAAATTCAGCACATGATCAATACTAAACTGATCTTCTGGAGTCTCTTATAAGATTACCCCAGCCTCATGCATCCAATTGCAAAAAAATCACTCAGCGCACTTGGGAGATGTGAGAAACGCTGCAGCCCCCATTTAGGATGCATAGAGCCAGAGTAAGTGACTTCACAATTGTTTATTGCAGTAAATAATTCATCCACTTTACATTTGGTTTTGTTTCTACCCCCATGCCCCTGCCTCAGCTCCTTTCTCTCAATCCTAAAATTCCCATGCTGGGTCATTTCTGCGGTCAGGATTCCCAAACACACACAAACACAAATCTGTCTCAGTCCAGCTTTTCCTGACTGCCATCCCAGGGAGAGCAGTGCTGAGGGAGGGACAGTGCTGGTTCACTGCTTGGCTCAGCCCATGCCCAGACCTGGCTTTGCTGCCTTGGTCTCTGCCCTAGTTTTGCTTTCACATGGTGCCAATGCACAGGACTGCTTGGAATACATTAACATTGCTAATAGTGTTTCTATACTAATTAATAATGACATTTGAACAAACTAACACAAATTATCAGCTGGCCGGGTTGCAGCTGAGACAGAGCAGTGGTGAAGGGGTAGGTGCTGCTCTGGAGTGAGAGCTGGCTGGGGCAGATGCACCTCACCTGGCACCTGGCTGGCAGCCCCAGGCTCCCCCAGAGGCAGGAGGGACCTGGTGTGGGGCTCATGCAGCCTCTGGTGGGGTGCCTGCAGGGCTCTGCCCATCCTCATCACACACACTTGCCAGGGTGGACTCTGGTGGGTTTCCTGAGCCTGACAGCTCCTATGTCAGTGCAGGTTGTTTCAGCTGCTAAAAACAGATTGATGAGAGTCCCTGCCACGGGATGAAGCTTTTCGAGTCCTGTCAACTGAGACAAGACTGTTCTATACATCTCTGAAGCCCTTGGCAGCATGATAGCTCCTGCTTCTGGATAGTTTTGTCAAAAAGACCAAGTACAAATTGGCACGTGTCTCTTTGAATTGAAAATCGTTGGAGTCTGGAAGAGTGTTAGGAAGAGCATCACACCAGAGTGCTCGAGGCAGTTGTTCCTGGCTGCTCTGGAGACACAACACAGGCTAGGAGAGCTCTTGGGACAGATTTTGCTCCTCCCTGTGGAAACCATCTTGACTATCTGTGCCTTGGAGCCCTGCAGACCCTGTCCTGGGGGTGCTCTCATTGCACAGGTGGGTGCTGAGGCTCTGATCCCACCTCTGGTTCTGTCCACCCCTGATCAGTGAGAAGGGCTGGAGAGCTGAGATCATGGTGGCAAGGTCTGACCTGAACTGCATCTTCAGAGATGGATCCTCCTTTACAGGCATTGCTCAACCATCTCCACTGGATCTTTGAACACTTCATCCAGCAAGGCAGCAGGTGACCTTTTGGAGCAAAATGATCCCAGCATCCATATGGTATTTTGCATGCTGTCCCCTTGGGACCTGCAAGTAAAGGCCAAATCAGTGTTATTCTCATCATCCACTGTTTTCAGAGGTGCCAGTGAGATTTTGCCATCTGGGATACAGTCACTGTTCTGGGGGATTTCTTTTCTCCAGGACAGATTCCCTGAAACACCTCAAGGTCATTTCTTGATGTGGCCCCTTGGAGCCCTTCCTGGGGCCTGGTTTTTGAGGGGCTGGAACACCTCAGGCATGAGCAGCTTTGCCAGTCTGTGATTCCTGCTGCTCCTGGTGCCAGAATCTGGCTGCAAAGGGGTTCTTGCCCCTCCTCAAGGTGTCAGTCCAAGGCCCCCAATGCCTTGGGCATGCAGAGCATTACATTCCAGCAGCTCAGGCAGGCACCTGCACATCATGGGTGATGTCCCCAGGAGTGACCTGTTAGCTGTGCAAAGGGTCCTCCACTTGACCTTGGCCTGTCCATTATGTCACATCAGGAAAGCCTGGAATTCCTAACCTGGAATTCTAACCAGGGTGGGGCATGTAAGGGGGTGTGTGCACAGCCCTGCCAGACCCCCACCTTCTGCAGGCTGCCAGCAAGTGAAGGGGGATGGAGGAGCATAAGGTGGGTGCCCAGCATCTCTGCTGTCCCCGGGCCAGTCCCTGGAGCAGAGCACTCCAGATACCCCTGCAGATGGCAGCTGGTGGCACTCAGCACCTCTGGAGCCATTCTTAAGGCTCTGGGCTTGTTTCCATTAAAGGTGTGTGCCTTGGCTCAAGCCCACGTGCTTCCCATGGGTTTTGGCAGGCTGTGCCCATGGGGCTGGCTGCTGACAGTCCTCCCGTGCCAGCAGACAGCAGCTGGACCTGGGGCTGCACTCGGCCACGTCAGGCTGAGCTGACAAGCCTGGTGTGAAACAAGATGAATGGGCTGAAGTTGGTGAAAATTATTCTAATTTATAATCTGCTGCTTTGTGGAGCTCCCCAATTAATTCTTTCTAGATACATAAGTAGGCCACATGTTTTCTTTGCTTCAAATGTAATAAACATTACACTCTGTCCCCTGCTTTTGGTGCTGGTTCCTGTCAGAGCGTTAGTCCCTGTAGCTAATTCCTCACACCTGTCTCTGAGGCTCCTGGGACCTGGGCTGAGCACGGGGCGGAAACGCCAGGCTCCAGGAAACTTGTGGCACGGAGAGATAAATTGCTGATCAAAGGGCTAGTGCACAGTGCTTCTGAATATTTAGCGTAGGCATGGCAGCCCAGCCCGCTCAGGAGAGGGTTTTGTTCCTGGTGGCACAGCGAGCAGCCAGGGCGGGATGGGGTGCTGGAATCTGTGCAACCCCAGGCCACAAAGAGCTGGGGACAAAGAGCAGGGCTGCAGTGTCTGTGGGGAGCTGCTCTTCACAGCTCTGCTGGGGATGTGCACCAAGGCACCAGCCCTGAGCAGGAACATCAGCCTCTGGCTGGTGCACAAGTGACCCCTGTGCCCACCCTCGGGGAAGGGACTGCTGCTGTTCCTGCCCTCCACGGTGCTGCAGAGAGGGAGCTGAGCACAGCTGTGGCTGTGGAGTCAGACCAGGAGCTGCAGCCTTGCTGCCCAGAAATCCTGGAAAACCAGGAAGAGATGGGGAGGCTCCAGCAAGTAGGAACCAGTGGTTCCAGGGTGTCCCTGGGATATTCACGGCCCTGAAGTGCCAGGATGCCCGAGGAGAGGCCCATACTGCCTCTGCAGCCAAGGACAGCATAAACCAAGGGTTTGGGCACTGCTAGTCCTGCTGTCAGGGGGAAACAGAGGTGATTGACAGTTCCTTATTCCTTCTGTGCATGTAAAAATAGAACCAATTTTACAATGCCTTGCTGATCCCTGTCACCTCCTTCCCTGCATGCAGGGGATGGAGGCTGATTCCGGATTTGCTGATAACAAGGGTGTAGAGAGATTTGCAGGAGCAAAAGCCAAGTGCTGGGTGTTGGGCTTTATTTTCTGTTTTGTTTGTCATGTGGCTGATCACAGACACCACTCTCTGCCTTGATTTCTGCTTCCTCTCCTGGTACCATCACTGTGGTCTCTTCACCTACCTAACAAGTTAAGCCTATCTCACAGGCCCCAAGTGTGAAAATGGGTTGAAAAACCCAGGTTTTATCATTGACATCGCATCTATCCTCCACCTAAATCCCAAGAACTGCCAGCACTGAGGCAACAAGCTGTGATGCAGATGCATGCACGAACTTTTGCTGAACTAGAAGTGACCCTGCTGTTTGTCCTGTTGCCAGCAGTTTCCATGGTCCCAGGGAATCTGGAGACTTTTCTTTCCCAAGCCTTCCTCTCCCTTCCACACACAGAAAACATCCTTCATCCTTGCCTGCTTTCCCCCAGCCTGCTCAGCATGCTGGCCTTGCTCTGGTGCTGTGTTGTTTCCATGGGTGAAGCAGGGTAAAGCTGCTTGGCTTGCTGAGATGCCTTTGGTGGAGGGTGAAGGAACTGGGGTTGGTGCCTGCTGGTGAAGGGGCCCACTTCCACCTGGTTTGATACAGCGATGGCTTCTTGTTTGCTGCGCAGAAAAGTGGGGGCAGATTACTTGGCACTTTGTTTGCACCATCTGCAGAGGAAAGAGAATTTTAAAAATAAGTTAAGAGTAGTTTAATCATGATTTCAGCACTCCTGCAACAAGCACTGCCTTGTTCTTTTCTCTCACCTGGCTTTACCCCTCACACCATTGTCTGCTGGTATCCAAGTGCCAGAAAGCAGCTGCCTGGCCTTCAGCTCCTGTCCTGCTCTGGGAGGTCCAGAGCCAGCAACTCCATGCCCTTCAGTGAGTCTTGGGCCAGGGATGAATTCCTTGAGCTCTGTTAGGGAAGAGGTGCTGGCTTTGCACTCTGAGCCCCAGCACTGGGTTCTGTGCATGCCATAAGCACGAGGGGCCTGGCCCAGCATCTGCCAAGGGTCTGAGCACTGAGAGCATGCACCTCCCACCTACCTTCATTGTGGGGATGAGCATTCCCTCTGCACTCCCTGGGGATGTTCCAGCAGGAAAAGCTGGGGGCTCTTAGGGGCAGAGACGCCAGCCTGGCCTGGGGGCACGTGGCCCCCTCGATTCCTGGAGTGCCAGACACAGGCACTTGTGTGCCCCGTGCAGGCCTGCCAGGGAGGGAAGCCAAGCAGCCATGCTTATCAGACTCACACAGACCTTTCCCATCTGGCTGCTCTTCTGAGGAGTGATCCACACTCCCTGCAGGTGCCAGCAGCCCTCACCATTACGGGAGGTGCAGCCAAGGCAGGAGGGGCAGCTGGCCTGCTTGCAGGGTCTCAGGCTGCCTCCTCCCACCCAGGCTGGTGCAGCCCCTGCAGCACCTGCAGCCCCTCTTCTCACCTCAGTTACACAGGTGGGAGCTGACAGGGAGTCCTGAGATTTGAGTCCACTCAGGCAGCTTGAGCTGTGTTGCAAAAAGCTGGAGACACAAAGCTCAGTCTGGGTCTGGGTCTGAGTCCAGAGCACAGAGGATGGATAGCTGTTGTGAAGTGATGAGAGGATGCACAAGATCCTTGAGACTAAAGCTGCCAGTTCTCTCAACTGCTGTGAGGGCCAGTGCTCTCTGAGTCCTCCCCCCAGCCCTGCTGGGGTCTGCCAGGGCACTGAGCACCCAGGGGTCTCCTGGCAGACGTGGTCTGTGTCAGCACAGCTCTTTGTCCTTCCCACAGCCATTTGTAATGTGCTACTGGCAGCACGTGCAAAGTAGAGCTGCCCACCAGCCTGGATGGAGCTCAGAATGAACACCTTGCCTATGGTGTTGTCAAACTCTGTGTCTGCAGAGCCACTGAGGCTGAGCCAGGACATTGTCAGCATTCCTATGTCTCCCAAAGCTGTCCCCCCAACTTTTGGGAAGGGCTGAGCTAAGGGGGTGTCCAGCACCCTGTTGTCAGAGCCTGTTGCAGAGGTGTGGGGCTGGGGCTGGCTGTGCTGGGGGGGTTGAGCTGGGCTGCAGCCGTGCCACTGCCTGCAGACGCTCCTGCAGGGCACAGGGAAGCAGTGATCCCTCACGTGCCTGCAGCTTGCTCAGTCCCTGGCAGATGGGGAGGGGTGCTGGCTCCTGGGGAGCTGTGCCAGGACACGTTTCCAGGCCTGAGATGGGAGTGTTTCTCCCTGATGGATGCAGTTTGTTTCAGAGGTGATGGAGCACTTGCTGCAGGAGCAGACCAAAGCTGGTGGGCAAAGGGGCAGCCAGGCTGGTGAAGTGAAACGTTTGAAATGCTTTTTATTCCAGCTCTCTGCAGCCCATGCCTTGCCAGGGGCTGCTCTCTGTTTTTAGTTAACATGGTAACTGCATCAGGACCAAGTAAACAAGCTTTCCAAGCATGCTGCAGGAGCCAAGGCAGCTCTGGGCATCTTGGTCATGTCCCTGGGGACAGGGCTGCTGAGTGTTGCTGTGACACAGCTGCTCCCACACCTTGACTTTGGGGATCCTCAACACTTTCTCTTGGGAGACTGAGCCAAGGGTCTGGCTGTGGAGAGGGAAAGGGCATCCCCCAAATGCCTCCTTGGAGAGCAGTGCTCTGCTCTCAGTATGGGCTGGACACTCCAGCAGGGTTCTGCATGTGTTTCCTGCTCCTTTCTCCTTCCATCTTCACCCCAGGCACAGGACAAAGCATCATGAGGTGTTAGAAGAGGTAACAGAGCTGAGCACTCAGAACCACCAAGCCCTGTGTTTCATGGCACCCCACTACTCAGAGAGCTGTGAGTGTCAGACCCTCAGCTTCCCTATCCTGGCCTGGCTTTGGTCCTGAATATATTTCTACATTTTCTGACTCTCTGAGGTTTTTAAATTTAATGGGTTCCTCTTTTTTCTTTCCTCCTACTTATCACCTGAGCTGGATCCTCTCTGAGCTGCTGCCAGCTCCAGGGATTACAAGTGAATAATTTACGTCTGATGGCACGTTTGAAGTTTAAGAAAAGGAAATGGCAAGTGTAGCCTGCTCCTCATCCCTGCCCCAGAGCCATGGTGCAGGCTGCTGCTGTTTCTCCAAAGGCAGTTCCAAGGATTCCCTAAGGAGCCATATTCTGCACATGGCATGGCCCTGCTTGGGAATGGCCATCCAGGTCCTGGCAGCCTGGAGCTGGGGGATCCCAGGGCACCTCAGGAGCAAAGGGCCCATTTTCACCCAGCTGCCTTTCCAGGCTTTCTGCTGTGCCACGAGGCAGCTCCCAGGATCACCGTGTGCCATGGGCTGCCCTCCCTGCCCGTGGGAGCCAGCCCGGTGCCAGGAGGGGTGCCCTGCCGGGCCAGGATGTGTCCTGGCAGCCCTGCAGCACACACAGGAGGACCAGGGGAAATCGTGCCCTGCTGCTGGGCTGGCTGCTGGGGATGTCTCAAGGGTCACCAGGCTGCTGTCTCCAGCTGCTGGTGAAGGAAGGAGACACTGGCACCCACCTCTGCCCGACCCACCCGCAGTCTGGGGCACAGAATCCCTCCCACACCCAGGGGCTGTGCTGCCACTGACGGGCTCTGGGCTGGGCTTTCAAGCTCGTTGCTAATTCTCAGAACTGGGGCCACAGGAAGATACTCTGGGAAATTATTTTTAACTCCCTGCGATTCACTCTTTAGAGCTAAGTCACTTTTATCAGCGCCGGTTCAGCCCCAATGAAGGCAATCTTTCCTCATACATAAACTTCTCTCTGCAAGGTGGCTCTGACAAAATTTAAATATGAACTTTAGTGGTTTCCAGGAGCTCTTGGAAGAACTAACAAGCATATCACAGGGTCCAGCATTAAATCCTTCCCTGCTGGGATGCAGTAGAGAACGGAAACTGTCAGGCAGTTTGAGATCCACTTAGCAATTAGCGCAGATGAAAGAAGCACTAACGCGAAAGCCCTGGTCTCTGTGCTGCTGGTGGGAGGAGGAAAGGAACGTGTAAGAGAAACATAACAAAATGCTACTGTGTATCCCACAAAACAATGAATCATTTTAACATTTCCAATCCTTTTCAAGCAAGCAGAAACAGTCGATCAATATGTGACAGAATTAAAGACCTGCAGTAAACCCTTGGAGCTGGGGATCTGTGAGAATTGTGAACACAGACTAATCTGTGAAATCCTGCATATGGCAATAGCACACCAGGAAAGACCAGCATATGTACAAGAGCCAGAAGCTGCAACAGTACAAGTCTGCTGGGCAAGAAGGCTCCTCTGCCCACCCAGAGGAACACCCACTGCAGGGGAGAAATCATCACTGGCAACGGATATGCTGCAGCTACAGAAAGCAAGAGTATTTCCCAGAAAACTCAGAGTTACAACAAACGTGGCCCTAAGCCATATCCCTGTAAAAGCCTGCGAAAATGTGATTCAGAATGTGTATACATAAAAGCTGCCATAGCCGTGGCTCTGGAGGATTTTGGACTAGTAAGAGCATCTCATAGCCTTTACACTCTGAAGTGGTGAAAACAGCTGAGAGATGCAATTCCATGAGTGTGCCACAGCTAACTTCAGAAAAATGACAATTCCAAGGTGGGTTAGTAGAATGGTATGCCTGGAAAAAGGAAAGGCAGGCATACAACAGCTAAGCAGGTGACTACTTAGTTATGTGTTCTATGGACGTGATGGGCTGTGTTTGAATCTATCTAAATATCTACACTGGATCATTTGAAATGTGGTAAGGAAGCACAAGTACATTGTTTGGAAATACTAATACTTTTAGAAAGTTAGGATCATTCTTTGGGTCCTGGTAGTTGAGTGAGCATAGGAGCCCCACGAGGAGCACTTACACACACAGAATCACACACAACACATCTTTGGCAGGTTCAGGTTCCTGTCATACACTCACAGAAGCCTGCCAGTCACAACAGCAGGACAATAAATGGCACAAGGAAGGTGTAACTTTAAACCCAGTGCAATGGGACTGCCATGGGATGAAGGAAGCCAGGGAACTGTCTGCATGTGCACATATATTGCCAGTTAATTCACCAGTGGTGGTGGCTGAGCAGGATTTGAGTCAGAGGGAATAGGGTATGATGAAATGTAAGCAGAGCTGGGATTAATGCTGCCCTTCCTAGATGTAGGCACTGAATCAATGCTCTTGGGTACAGGAGGGCTTTGCTATCCTCCCCACACACATTATGGTCGTCTTCCCAGCCCAGACTGCACAGCCTTCACAGGGCTGGACTCAGCATTGGTGTGCTCCAGCAGTGCTCACATCACTCTTCTCTTCTGTGATGTGAGTCCAAAGACCATCCCAGTAACAGAAATAAACAACTGTTTTCCATCTTACAGCCTCTCCACTGCTTTTTGCAGCCTGACAGTGAATTTCACTGCACCACAGTTCTCCTGGCATTATTACAGGGAAGATTGCCATGGCTTTGAACCCCATTTTTCTCTGCCCTTGAGTGACCTCGGGGCTACAGAAGAGTGTGTTTGAGAGAGAGTGTGTCTGTCTGCATATGTGTGTGGACTAGGGAGAGTAGGACAAAGGGAGGCTGTATCATGGTTCTCCTGCCAGTTAGCCCTGGTCCTAAGAGTTCCATCTAGCTGGGATGCTTGGATGCAGCCCAGACTTGACAGCACCAACCTCTGCCTTTCCTCATTCTCTTTGCCCTATCTTTTTTATATTGCATATCTAGGGCATAGTTTCAGTTAACCATTCTCTTGCAATGCCTAGGTGGTGAGCTGTGCATCATGTAAGTCTTGGGAGCAAACAACTTGGAATAAGTCCCTGTTCCACTGAAGGGAAGACACTTTGTGAACACATCCCACAGCAGGGGCAATTCATCTACCTGCCCATTAGCAGAGCCAAGTACTTGTCTGGGTCTGGACCAGTAAAGCAAATGTTGAATGACTGCTACAAATAACTGCCCCAACCACCAATTTTTATAGGCAGAGTGGCAGCATTTCACGCTGGGCACAACAAGCAGTGGAGATGAAAGCTCAAAGCCAAATAGACATCACAGAGCCGGTACAGATGTGATTTATTAAAGAAATGTCTGGATTGCAGAGGAAGCAGAAAGGTGTATCTTGAAAGGAACCTTTAACGCCTATGAGTGAAAAGGAACAAGGGCTGGGAAGCAAGGGAAGCTGCCAGGGGCAAAAGCTAATGGGCCTGGTCCTGGGGTGTGCTGTCAGCAGGGGATGTGTGGCTGGGAGCCAAAGGGTAAGCTGTGCTGCTTCATCTGTAGCCATAAAAGCAAGAGCTGAGTAAAAGGGCTGCCCAAGCCGAGATGAGAGGCAGGAGAGTGCTGCTGGGGAAGGGAATAACCCCAGGCTCCCACAGGGGACTGACATTCTTTACTGTGGTTTGTGTGAAGAAAGCAATAACCACACACCCGTGCCAGCAAGGCACGTTGCATTCTGCACCCTCCCAGGGACTCCAGCTCCCACCTGGTTGTCCAGATCCAGTGCCTGAGCTGCCAAGGTCTGACCAGACTCCCCATCCATCCCCCCTTCCCCAGTGTGCCAGCACTGCTGTTCCAGGCAGGTTCCAAGCCTTGGGTCCCCCATCACTGCAAACAGGCCTGCCCTGTGCAAGGACAAGTGTCCAGTTCCAGCAGCTGACCAGGCCCTTCCAGCTGGACATGCTCAGGCCAGGCTGAGGCACTTGTGGGGGGAGCCTTAGGCCTTTCCTTTCCTGTGCTGTAGCCCCCCAGTGCCTAGCCTGTCCTCCCATGCCAGCACAAGGCAGGGACAGTGCCAGCACATGCTGTCCCCAGCCCTGGAGCCACTCTGAGCAGCAGAATCTGCTGCATTAGGTCGATTTCAAGAGCCCCTCCAGGTCAGTTAGCAATTACCTGCACCAGATACACGCTTGGAAAGGAGCTTCTGATCTCTTCAATGCACCCGTTTTCCTCTTTCAATTTCAAATTCGCCTCACTAGAAATAGGCACTTCAGCCTCTTTTACAGACCATGGTAAATTAGGATTTCATCCAGTTCTGTTGGTTTTGCTGATATAGGTGTTTTCCTGTGCAGAGGCGATGCCATGGCCAATCCGAGGTGTGTCCAGACCCTTCCTGTTCAGCCACTTCCAGCTGAGCCTGTGGGTGATGTCATGTGCTGAGGGCTCCTGCACAGACCACTGGCCCTTGCATGTGCTGAGCAGCCTCCCCTGGGATGGGCACCCTAGCTCCAAAGCTCCTGTTAGCAATTCAGACTGGTGCCCCATGATGTTGAGACATGGCCATTGAGGAATACCCTCCCTTGAAGAGTCAGCTGAAGTGCAGGTTTCCACCTGCATACTCCAGTCTTGTCCTGGAAGGGAAAGACTTGCAGGTGGGAAAGAAGAAAATCCAGGGTTTTTGCATCTGTCCTTATCTTTGTGCTGAAACCTGACTGCCATCCACTTGTCACAAAGACATTTTTCATAGTGACATCCTTCATGCTGAGCTCTTCCAGCACTGCACTGGTCACACTGTGGGAATGCTCCAGCTGGTTCATTCTGCTGCTCAGCTGAGGGAGACACAGCTCCTGCCCATGCCCGAGGACACACTCCCGAGGGAAGGGAGGCTCACCGCAATCCTGCAGCTGCTGCATCTGCAGCAGTCTCTGGGGCCAGCGTGCAGCCATCCCCTGGTGGTGCCCTCCCAGGCTCAGCTGAGGCACCAGGACCAGCTGGATGCAGGCAGGCACAGGCTGCTGGGAGGGGTCTGGCAGTTTTCTGCTTGCCTCATCACAGGGCACCCACAGCCCAGTGGGGTCGTGCAGAGCCCTCTCCCAAAACTGGGGTTCAGTGCTCAGAGGCAGAAGCAATTTTACATAAAGTTCAATTAAATATTTGCTTTATAATTGCGCAACAAATTATTCATAAAGGCATTGGAATCTAATCACAAGGCTGACACGGTGGAGTCTGCAAATGACACAGTACTCGGAGAGAATAAAGATGGGGGGGAGCTGCCAGGCTGTGGTGACAGGCAACGCCCAAATCTGTGGGGCAGTGGGGAGGCTCCCAGAAAAGGACCCACAGCAGCACAGAACAACCTCAGCAAGGCAGGGGGGTTTGTCTGACTGAGTAAATAGGGTGGCATGTGAGAAATGCCTCTGGGCAAGAGTTTGGGGCGTTTGGCTCAGGTGTGCCCAGCAAACAGGGCAGTGCTGGGCTGTGTCCCTCCCAACCATGTTTTGTCGCCTCCATCTTCATGTGGACATGCTCTGTGTTATGAACAGTGTGTCCCCAGTTCTGCAGCACTTGTGTGAGCACAGGACTGCTGCCTTCAGCTCATTCCCCTGTCTGCAGCAGGAATCATGGTGCTGCACCTCTAAAGGGGTGCAGAACCTCTCCCACAGCCATGGACTATGAAGAAAGTCATGAGGTACAACCTGCCTGTGGGGTCCATCCTAAACCATCCTAAACCATCCCAAACCAGAGCAGCAGCCAGGTAAAGGCAGGAGGCGATCTGGGCATTAACAGGGCATCCCACATTGCAACCCTCCAAAGACAGGCAGTGTGAGGCAAGGATGAGCAGCTGGCAAGAGGCAGCTGAAAAGCACATTGGGAGCAAATGTGACCTCCCGGGGACCCTTTGCAGGGAGTGTGTCAGGGGGATTTGTTCTCATGCATCTTCATGGCATCCTTTGCTGCAGCTGTGAGCAAAGCCCTCTCTGCCAGTCCTGACACCCAGTGTTCAGCTCCTTTCAGGGTAAATTTTGGAGGGCAGCAGACTGAATCCTGCCCTAAGTAGAGCGAGGCTGTTGGGACTGAGCTGTGTGCATCTCTTGCTCTGCTGAGATGAGGTGGGGTGTGGTCAGGGAATGAACCCAGCTCTGCCAGACAGGTGCTGAGCCCAGCAGCCACTGCAGCAGAGATCACTTTGCCTAACAAGTGCCCATCCGTCCCAAATCCTGTCCCCTGCTGTCATTCTGGGCAGTGGGCTGCAGGCTGCCCTTGTCCTGCCAGGGAGAAGCCCTGCAGGGCACCCAGCATTAGAAAAGCTCTGACTGACAGGGGAGCTGGATCCTGGACAGAGCTGGACTGAAGATGGATTGCCTGCCTGCCAAATGTGGACATTAGACAGGGAGTTAGATTAATGGGAGATGGCTCTGCCAACAGAGAGGTGAGTCACAAAGCTTGTCCTGTGCTGAATCTGTTTCTCCAATAGGGAAGGAGTAGGAGGATTTAGCAAGATTAATCTCTCATAGAGTTGTGAGAATAGCCAAGATTCATGGGCTTCTCAGCAACAAATTTCCAAGTAAGCAGACAGCACTTGGGCTTGCTCCATGTGACACAGCACAGATCTGTACTGGTAACTCTGGAGTTTCCTGCTGCTGGTCACAGGTGAGATTGACCATGCTCCTGTGCTCACACACGAGCCCTGCAAAGCACAGGCTGCACAGAAACACCAAGCAAAGTGGCTTGAAAGCATCAATTCCCTGAATTTCCCTGAAGTGGTCTGCAGCTGCTAAATCCAAAACAAACAGTGTTGGACCTTGCACAGAGCACAAGGAGCTAAGAAAGAACTCCTTTTGGCAGCTGAGAGGAGCTGGTGACACATCAGCTGGGAGAGTTTGCCAGGTCTCTGCCATCTTTGCATGAAGGAAAAGTAGGAGCAGGGTTGGACAGGAGCCAGAGCACCTTTCCTGGTGAGACCAGCATCTCCCTCTGGATATCAGCTTGTGATGCAGCACTGACACTCCTGGCAGGATCTGTTAGAGGTGGGGAAGGAAGAACAGGTCAGTCACAGCTACTTTTTTGGCAGATGATGGGGAGCTCTCAAGCACCCCTGTGTCTACCCCCTCCAGAACTGAAGTCTCCAGGAAGGAGGATGAGGCCAGGAAAATGAAATCTTGGTAAATGGGTTTTACATTGTGGTAAATGGGTTTTATGTTGTGTTTTAAGGAGCTGTGGAGAGAAAAAAAATCCCAGTACTAGTGAAACAGAGATTTTTTGGAAAAGGAAGATTTCCATTCCATGTTGGGAGTCCTGTTTCTTTCTGATATTTCTTCAGTTGTTCATGTCATGGCTCTTCAGTCTGAGCAGTTTTACAAATGTGTTGTGGAGATGAAAGCACCAGGGAAAGCTGCTCAGGATCAAGTTGGAAAAGCTTTTAACTTTCAACTCCTTACAGACAAAGGCACAGAGAGGAAGGGGGGAAGTGCAAAGACTGGGAAAAGGAAGAGGAAGAAGCAAAAAGAGATAAGGAGAATAGATGAGTGAAAGGGACAGAGCAGAGAAGACAAATCACAACAAGAAAAGGAACAAGGCACCAGCAGAAAGAAAGGGAGAGATAGGGAGAGAACAAAGCAAAGGGGCCTAGAGCTCAATGAGATGGGGAGAGTATAACAGAGTAAGGGAACAGTGCTGCAGGAAGAGGAGAGTTAAAAAATACAAAAGAGCTATTTAAACGCTGGGGTAAAACAGTGATGAGAATAAGAGGAAAAGAGAAGCCAAATGAGGACCAAATTCTCACAGAGATAAAGGGAATGGCAGCAAAGTCTAAGGATAAGCTGTCCATCCTTCTGTCACTCAAATACAAGGCATGACATGAAAGTGACATGTCAGCTTCTCAGAGGGGCTGAGACACAGCTGTGGAGGCTGCATTCGGTGTTCATGGGGAGCCACAGGACTGATCGTGTCATGGGTGGTCCTTGGTTCTCCTGCTTTGCATCCTCCATCATTCCTTCCCCAGGGTGGCTCCTGGCCACATCACCTGGGCATACTCTGAGGCACCACTGATTCCAGATCTCATGGAGGGACTGTCACCAAGTGCCTCTTTACGGTGTTCTCCAGGGCTCATCTGGGAGCTGGGTGGGACAGCCTGCCTGGCCTTACCAGCACCTGCATGGCAGCAGCAAGAGGGCATGGAATCATGGAGTCACAGAATGGTTTGGGTTGGAAGGGACCTTTAAAGGTCATCTAGTCCAACTCACGTGTGATAAGCAGGGACTTCTTCAACTAGATCAAGCATGGAGCTGCTGTGCCACAGGGGAGGGGGCAATGGTAGGAGATACAAGTTTTCTGTGTCTTCAGAACAAGGGGATCTTAGCAAAAATGGGCTGGAAAAGGGCACCATGACTACAGACAAGTGCTGGGACCATCTCCTGCCAGTATAACACCAGCTTATTGGATGCTTTCATCCAGGTGGGCTCAACTCCTCCTGCACTGTGTGAGGTGGCCTCTTGGCTGTGCCAGGGAAAGGATCTGGGTGTTCCCAGTGTCATAGTTGGCACAAGAGCCTTGCAGCTGTCCTAGGGCTAGATTGGCATTGAGCACACGGTCTCTGTTTGCAGACTGTGTTAGCAGAGGAGCAGCTGTGCTCCAGGCTCTGCTCCTTTCCCTACAAGAGCAACAGGCTCAAGTGGGATCTACTTTGGCAGCAGTGCTTGCAGCTGGGAGGTCTCTCAGTCTCACACTGGGATTGAGGATATTTCTAGATGCTTCTGTGTCTGAAGGGGCTGATATGGAACATTTCCTAGGATGTCTTCAGGGCCCCCTTGGCCTCTGAGGGTGGGAGTCATGCAGCAGTAGGATGGTGGGAAGCTTTGTGCCAGCCAGTGCAAAGGTGGGAAATAAAGCTGCTAGAGCCTGCTGCTGCATCTGCATCCTGCTCATCTTTTGGTCCTGGAAAGGAAAAGCCACTCCTCCTGGATCCATGCTGTGGTTATAAACCTCTCTGTTGCTTTCCACCCACCTCTCCCTCACTTTCAGGGCACCTGCCTATAAAGGAAGCACCGGATCCAGGTAGTTTGAGGATAACCTGCTACTGGGTTACTACTGTTTCAAACTGGCCAAGCAGAGGATTTATTTGCCTTGTACACAAGGTGCTGTACAACTGGAGCGACACAGCATTCCCTCCTCTGGTGTTCTCTGCTGTTCCTTTCAGGGCCAAGCTCCAAGGCCAAATAACAGAGAATGCTGTGGAAACAGAAGAGCATTTTCTCCAGGTAAAATGTGAGTCTCTGGGCAGTGGAGACTGGAAAATGTCCCACTGGAGTCTGTTTGCCTGAGCTGTGACTAAAATCTGACTTGCAAGAGCAGATTTATATGTCCCCAAATACAGTATTGCAGCTTCACCAGCCTTGAGCTTTTTCCCTGCTTCCATCTTGCACTGGTCCTGATCATGCCTCGAGTGGTTTGTACACCCCACATCCTGCTTCTGGTGTGTGACCCTACTGCAGGCAACAAGCTGTGGCTCCACTTCTGCCCCTGCACCCTCAAAATGCTGCTGGGCTAGGACAGTGCCCACCATGCTTCTCTACAGCAAGACTCTAGAGAAGGCACCAAGGAGCTGAGGTGGGTGCTGAGGATGCCAACAGCCATGGCCACCCTGGTGCACAGCAGGAGGGGGTCTGACAGCCCCAGCCTCAGCCCCAGAGATGCCCAGAGCCCCTGAAAGAGCTGCTGCCACGATGCAACTGGGCCACCAATGTCTGGCACCATTCAAAGGCAGCAGAAGCGTGGGCTGGAGTTTCTGTCCCTGACCAGTCTGATGCCCTGGCACCCCAGCTCAGTCCTGCGCTCCATGCACTGAGTTCTCAGCGCCGGGCACAGGAGGGTTGGCCCTGACCTGGGGGTGGCCAGGCCTGTCCCTGCCCCTGTCCGCGCCCCGCTCCCGCCCCCGGGCCGGCCGGC
>NC_031788.1:6531823-6533556 GCF_001522545.3 Parus major
CGGGCGAAGCCGGAGGTTTGGTGCCTCCTGCGCGGCCCCGCCAGCGGCGCGTCCGAGCACACCCTTCAATTAAAACAGTCCGGTGCTTGAAGAGCTGCGGCTCCTTTTTTAACCGGTGGTATCTAAAAACATCCTCTTCGGGCTCCTTCCGACCCAAGAGCCAGCTCCCCGTTTCTTTCGCTGAGACCGGAGCCTTCGTGCCCATTCCGTGCCCATTCTGCACGGAATTTGCTCTGGGTGCGTGTGGATGCGTGGCTGCTGTGCCCGAGGAACCGAGCGGGAGCCCTTAGAGCCGGCCGGGTAACATCTCTCTTCACAGAGCCACATTTTTTTCTAACAACAAACTAAAAATAACTGTTCTAAAACTAGCACTTTCCTCATTTAAAATGTGGTTCCCAACTGGCTGTGCACAGGCCTTCTGGGAGCGAGAGCTGCAGCCGCATCTGCTCCCTGGCGTGCCCTGGCCCAGTGATGCCACGCCGGGTGCCTCTCACCGGGCAGCCGGGGAGCCCATCCTGTGGCTGCTGGGCTCCTGCGGGCACTGGTGGTGAGTCTGGGAATGGAGGGATGCAATTGATGCCTCTTCATTTTTATTAGATTTCTGACAGTTTTAAAATCCTGCACAGTCTGGGGAAATCTGCCCTGTCTTCTCATCTAACCTCATTTTATGCATGAACAAGACCAGTTTCAGGGGTGATGGTGTAGACAGCGGCAAGGAGGGGCAGGCTCAGGAGTTCAGAAATAACTTCATAAGACAGTGCAGTGCACCTCAGGGAAGCCTTTGGACCTGAGAGGGCTTGGAAGGATGGGTGGCTCTGCCAGGGCTCTGGTTCTCCAGAGCTTGCTTGCATGGCCTGAGGAAATAAATGGGGGGATGTGCCTCTCTGTCCCCGCTCCTAGGTTGGTATTTGTGCTGTTAAAATGCTGTGTGTTGTGACATAGTCTTGCACTGAGGAAATCTCAGCTCATGCCTGTTTCTTTGGGACCTGTTTCTGTCTCTTCAGAGAAGCCACTGCACAGAGCATGGCTGAAGGCTGCAGTCTCTGTACTCATACATTGCATGCCCAGCTCAGAACCTGGGCTTTGCCAGGTTTTCCCTATGAGGCTGGTGGATGCTCTCCACTTCTTTCAAGAGCACTGGGTAAGGAGTATTTGCAGCAAACAATTATCAGGGCTGGAGATCATTGTCCTGGTACATCAGTTTTCAAATGCTGAAAATAAATTGTTTCTCTGGCTTTGAGTCTGAAACGGTTTCTCTGTGCTGGTGCTGTGTTTGTTTGTGTTCAAGGCCAAAAGGTGGTTCTGCTGCTCATTGATGAATTCCCTGAAATGTTGACAGTAGCCTGAGAGTAGCACAGGGTAGAGCCCACTGAAATCTGAATAAGCTGGCCCAGATTCTGTGCTGACTTTTGTCTCTTGTACGTCTCTGCTCCAGTGAGGTGAGGGTCAGATCAAGTGAGGTTTGGTCTCTGTATGAAATGCCGGTTGCTGAATAATACAGCGCTGAAATTGGTGGGCTTATGAGAGAAAAAGTATGTGCTGCTTCATAGGTAAAAAATCCAGTTTTGCTCCTGCCAAAAAAAGAAAAAATGCCCTTTGCTTTTTGGTGCATTGACACTTTATAATATGATATGGTGATTTCATACCTATGACAGAGAAGTGGCTACTGGAACAAGGTCAGTTTTAAAACTCTTTTTGAAAAGAAGCTAGGAGGCCTCCAGAAAAAAAAAAAA
>NC_031788.1:6533579-6617326 GCF_001522545.3 Parus major
CATCAATCAACCTCTGCTGCTCAAGTACTGTTTAGAAAAAAAAAGAAAAAAAAAAAGAAAAAAAAAGAAAAAAAAAAAAAAAAATAAAAAAAAAAAAAAAAAAAGGAAGAAAAGGTTGTCTTTGGGTTAAAAATAAGAGTTAAAATCCTATTCTTCCTCACTCCATACAAAAAAAATATGATACTTTCATGATTTAAATGCAATGTCATATTTGAAAAATTCATAGTTCTTTCTTGTGTGTATGGATTATGAGAAAAGGGTCACAACTTACTGTTTGCTGTTTATATTGTCTGGTCAGCTTTGGGGGGTTTTTTGCACATTAAAAATAATATTGCACTAGCAAGGCTTTTTTTTTTGTAGAAAATTTTACTTTTGTGCTCATAGTCACTATCCCATAGCAGTAAAATTTGGCTGCAAATATTGCAGAGGAAATGTTTGTTTATTTGAAAGCCCTTTTTCAACCCACGGACTTTATTTCATTAGAAGGATTAGATTGTTTGTGAAAGCTTAGAAACAAAACCGGACTTCAGGTGGGATTTAATCTGCTGTTATTCCTTTAAAATACAATTACATATTTTTTTTCAAATAATTAGGTTTTATATTTTAAAAGCCCAGATGTTAAAAGTAAAGGCAAACAGTTTGAAAAAGAAGCAGTGTGGTGACACTTGGATTGTCCAGCATCCCATCACTAAAGAGTATTCATGCATAAGCCATGTATGAATTTGTGTTGTTATCTTTTAACTATGTGGTTATGCAACTGTGTTTGGGTTTACAAGCAATGACACTTCTCTGCAGATAAGTCCATGCCTATCCCGAGGCACAGGCCATTTTGAGTGATCTGCTTTCTTGACAAATTACATGTACAGCTGAGGTGGGTGTGAATCCCAGCCAGATTCCTTGCTCAAGGTGGACATGGTGTACAGCTCTTTATTGTTCTTGGGATCTCTTTTGTCTCTACCACCGGTTTATCCCATGGTGTTTCTTTGTGGAAGGGGTGCTGGATGGGGAGGGATGTCAGCAGTTTAGCCTCAGCCTGTTTGTTGCTCTGGAGTGTCCTGCCTGTGCCCTCAGCACCCGTGTCACCTTGCTCTGAGCAGTGTCACCTTGCTCTGAGCAGTGTCACCTCAGGGGTCTGTGTGTGGCTGCCCTGGGCTGCAGGTGAGGGCACAGAGCTCTGTCCTTTGGCTTGGCTACTCCAGCGTTCACAGAGCTCATGCCTGTGTGTCCCTGTGAGCTGTGTAACTTGGGTAGTCCCCGCTCTACCCCAGCAGAAAAGCCAAGTCTTTGTGGCTGGATTTGGGCAGCAAAATTTGCTGCAGACTTGGAGTATGGAGTTGGACTTGGGACTCAGCTGTTCAGCCAGCATGAGCTGGGTGTCCACTACCTGCTCAGCTCTGTGGGACATCTGTCTGTGCAGTTGTGTCCAGTTTCTGGTTTAGTTTCTGCTCTGGAGGGCTCAGGAATGGGGCTCTCTGCTCCTGCCAGCAGCCACTGCAGAAACCCATCCTCCCAGTTAGTTCACAATTTCTTTTTCATTTAGTCATCACTTTCTATTATTTGCAAAGTCCATAAAAGGAATACAGCACATTACAGTAATTTTCAATTTTATCCTTTGCAACAACTCTGCTTTCAGAGTCTAGTCCAGACTTTACTTTAGCCTGGCTCTGTCTTGCATTTTTCTTTCTTTTTACTGTCCTTTGTGCTGTGGCAGGAAGAAGGGAGTTCTGTTTTATCCAGTTGGGAAATGGTTGTTGGATGGCATTTTTGTACTGGTTCTGCAGGACAATATCTGGGTGGCAAAAGTGGGTCTTTCTTCAGCTGTGTCTGCCTTTTGTTATCCCACGGGGCTGACTGGGATGCCTGCAGAGAGTCTAGATCTAGCTGTGGGGCTTCTTGGTGATGCTGTTCCTCAGATCCTCTTGCAGTGTGGTTGGAATTCTTCTTGCAAATGGATGTCTCAGCTCTTTGACAGCATTACAGCACCTTCTTTTGAGGGTCTGTGGGACACTGTGGGCATGAGCAAGTGGTAGCTGGCAGCTGGGTGTTGGGCCCATGGCAGCCTCAGAGCTGCCTTAGCTCTTGATGTTTCCTGGTGCATGTGCAGCAGATGGGGATACAGAACTCTGCTGGGAGGGGGGAGCACAAGGAGGGACTGTTCTCAGCATGTGGTTTGTCTGGGGGTGCCTGTGCCTCAGTGGCTGGGCATGGCTTTTGTCTCCAAATGGGTTTCCAAGTGCTGTCTCAGCTGCTTCCACACTGTGCTGGCCCAGCCTCGGAGGTGGTGAGGGTGGTGAGGGTGCACACCAGTGTCAGCTGGGGTTGCTCTCCCCAGAGGTCCTAGAAGGCATCTTCGTGTGAAAGGTGAGGGACAGACCCTGCTAAGCTGAGGCCCCTGCATTTTTCTTCCTGAAAGCAGGTGTAGTTGTGCCCTTGGGCACAGGAGAGGCATCCAGCCTGAAGCTGGTCCATCTGTGCTCCAGCCCAGAGCTGGTTCATCTGCTCCTGCCCAAGGATCAGGTCTGGCTGGACCATTCATTGCTGCTACACCTGCAAGATGAAAACCAAGATGCTTTTCAGAAAGTGTCTCCTTTCTGCTGGGTGCCCCTACTCAGCATAGCAAACTAAACACAAGGCAAGGTTGCAATACTCATTGCAGGAAGGGCAGCACTTCTGTGTTCCCAGTCCTGCCCTCCTGCTCTTGGCTGGGAGATCTGCACTTGCCTTCTTTCTGCCTGCTGTGCCTTGTTCTGCTGTCCTGCTTTTACTCACTGCCTTGCCCCTCTGGCAGTGCCATCCATGGAGAGAAAAACACCAACAAAAAACAACAGAACTCATTCAGCTTTGACTCCACTCAGTGCTGCACTTTCTGATTTTGGATCTCTTGTGGGAGAGCCATGCCTTAGCTCACACTACTCAGGGCTGAGGCTCTGGGCTAAGTGCCTGTTAACACTGCTTTCACACTGTTGTGGGCAGGGTCTGCTCCCCAGACAAAGCCACCTTGCTTGTCTCACACTGTCACTGCTGTCATGTGTGCTGAATTTGGCCCTGCCTGGCTCATGATGGAAGCTGTGGCTGTGATGGAGGTGGTGCTGAGCCTGGAGCTTCTCAGAAGCACCCACGGATTTGTGGCTGCCCTGTAGGAGCAGAGCTGGGAGCATCCTGACTCTGGCTGGAGCAGTGGTGTGTCAGGGCTGGTCACTGCATGGGCTGAAGTGGTCCTGTGCTTTGGTTATGGCAGTTATGTGAGCTTTGCTGATTGGGAAGTCCTTCAAGGAATCATGAAAGCAGAATTATTTTTCCAATACCCTTTTGCAGAGACCCCTACCCCTCTTTGTTGCTCCTCCCTGCTCCAGCACTTGAGAGAACACCGAGGGGAAGGAGACATGGGCTCACTCCTCTTTGACACTGAGGCTCGCTATTGCCTCTTCAGGTGGAGTTTTGTGAATCTCTTCCCAATTTGCTGTGGCCAGTGGCATTAACAACTGCAGGTGACTTGGAGCTTGAGGTCCTCAACTCACCTGAAGCTGCCAATGGCCAGAAGCTTTCCATAGTGATGGGATGTGAAGGTAGTCGCCATAGAAACATCTTGGGCAATAAATGGAGCCTTGAAAGCCCTGCCTGCCTTTTGGCAGGAGCCCACATGTGAATGTGGGTACAGGTAGTGGTGTTCACCCTGCAGACCAAGGCTGGGAGTGAGACATTTGGAAACATCAGCTGTAAGGGCAAGCACAGGATCTGAACACTGCTGTGCTAAGCTGGCACTTCCCTGAGGTTTTGATGGCAAAACAGGGTCAGAGCAGGAGGGTGTGATGTGGTCACTGGCTGGCAGGAAGGAGCTCATTCCCACAGATGAGCTGTCCAGTTCTGTGCAGCAAACAGCCCCTCCTGGGTGCTGCAGCCACAGGCTTGGGGCAGCTTCATCCCCAGTGCTGAGCCTGGGGACACGGCACAGCTGCTGCAGGTGATGCCCATCTGTCTCTGGACTCCACCTTGAGCACTGCTGCCCTTCCCTGTGCTCTGGCACAGCTGTGTACAGGCAGACCCAGCCTAGGGAGGGCCCCATGCTCACCTGAGAGGTGTTGGAGCTGGGTGCCCTGGGCGTGTGTCCCCTTGGCCCTGGGTCTGCCCCCTTGGTGCCTTTCTGCTGCCCTGGCTGTTTGCTCACAGCCTGCCCAGGGAGCCTGATCATCTTGGTGGGAGCCTGTGGGGCAGGTGGAGCCCTTGGCTCTGAGGCCCCACTCTTGGCCAGAGGCAGCGAGGACAGATAAAGGTTTGGCTGGTCCAGAGAAACCATACTGGTCTGCCCATCCCAGGAGGGAAGAGAGCTGGAAGCTGTGGGCCAGGCCCTTGTTCTGGCAGCCTCCTGCTCTGGAACGGGTGTTCCCTTGTGCCAGACAGTAACTTCTGTGTTTGCCTGGGGATGCTGCACTCCCTTTTCCAGTCCTGCTTCCTTGAGTCTCTGTCTGTCACACTGGGATTATCTCCCTCTGCTCCGACTGCAGCTGCTTCTCGGAATCCCAAATCCACAAAATGCTATTTCTCCAGTAATTCTTGTCATTAAAAGTGGCTCCTAAGCTCTGAGCACCTCCTTCTTTCCTCATCACCCTCTCTAGACGGAATCAGTTTGAGTTGTGCACAATCTAACAGCGAGAAAATCATCTCATTAACCTGGAACAGGACACTGGTTTGTCCCCCGCCCCTGCCACTACCAAACTTTAGCGTTACCCTTGGATCTGTCTGTATTTTCACTATTCGGTGGTTTCAGCTGAGTGAAAATGTGCTTTCTTTGCTATTGTTATGGCCCCAGCTAGGCGTGTGGCTGTTGCTGACAGTGTTGTGCCTGTGTGGGAGAGGGAATTGTTTCCCCGGCCACTGGAGTCTGGAAGGTCGAGGACGGACAGGTGAGGGAGGGGGTTGCTTTGAGAGCTGGATTTCACCAGCTTTCTGAGCTTGGCTGCCTTCCCACTTATGAAATACAGCTAAACCTTTTGATGGCAGGTAGGAATAGCTGAGCATCAGCAGAGTCCTTAAGAAATTACATCCCTGCTTAAACTTTTAAAACTCAGCTGAACACCCATTTGCTACAGCCCTCCCGGGCTGTTTCCCAGCGGCACGGTGTTTTTTCCAAAACAACTCCCGCTGCGGCAATGCTGTCCCGAGGCAGGGCAGCCCTTCTCCGGGCATCCCCAGGAGATGGGAATTGGATGGGAATTGGATGGGAATTGTTGCCGTGCAGCTGCCGGCTGTTGCGGGGTGCGAGGTGAGCCGTGCCCGGGGGGCGCAGGGCGGGCGGGGGGCTCCTCCTCGGGCCGGTGCCGGCAGAGGGAGCCATCCTTCCTCCTTTCCTCTGCACAGCCCGCCGTGACAATTAACCAATTAATCGGAAAGGTGCTGTGAGAGGTGAGCTGAGAGCTCGGATCCTCTACTGGCCAATGGCTCTGCTCGTCTCGCTGAGGCTGAGAGGTGTCCGTGTCTTTCCCAAATCCCTCTTTCCTGCTTTGTTGCCCAGGTTCACCTCTCAGGTGAACCCTTGGGTGGGTTTGATCTGGCCCAGCTTCTTGTGGCCATGCAAGACAAGAGCAGCCTCCGTGGCAGGTGTGGCAGAGGCTGATGCCAGCGTCTTGGCCAGCTGGCTGTGTGGGCAGGGATCGAGCCCCAGGTGTGCAAAGGACTGGGGCTGCCACCGTCAGTCCCCATGGCCTGGGAGACCAGGGGCTGTGGCTGACCCTGCAGATGAAGACATGGCCTTGCCTAGCCCAGGAGTTGGCAGTGGATCAGTGAAGGCAGACGAGGGCTTTTGAGCTGGAGCTGTGAAGTCCTGCCTAGAGGACTGACTGTTGTGCTGACAGATGATGCTCCTGTCCTCGGTACAAAGCAATGGATGTATGGAGTGAATGCAGGCTCCGAGCCTTCCCCAGCTGGAGTAGCCACCACAGGTGAGCATTTATGGATTTTGCTCTGAAAAAGCTGTATTTGTGTAGCAGGAGACTCGTGTCTGGCTGGGAAGGATGCTGGAGCCGTCAGTTGAGGCTTTAATTGGTTTTGCACCTAGAGTGCTAATGTATTTTAGTGGATTGGATGGGAAGTGGGGTGGTGCTTGGCTGCTCCAGAACTGGAGATGTGAGCTCACGTCACAGGACTGAGAGGCTCAAAGCATTGTGCAAGGAGAATGGCAGCTTCTCACTCTGCCACAGCTGCTGCTTTCTGGTTAATGCATTTGGAAGGCTTCAGTCTGATTTCCTCTGCTCTGGCTGTGAACATGGCCTGTACTGGTGCTGCCAAGTGTTTTGGGCCTGTTGTGGGATAGCCTTGGTAAGCAGCTAAGCCCCACACAGCCAGTTACTCACTCCCTCATTCCCAAATGGGTCATGGGAAGAGTAAAAGCAAGAAAGCATGTGGGTTGAGATAAAAATGGTTTAATAAGTGAAAGTGGAAGAAGAGAGAAAGAAAACAAGGGATGCAAAGGCAAACACTCACTGCCTTCTGTGCATAGGCTGATGTCCAGGAGTTCCTGAGCTAAGGGTGGCAAACCCCCCAAGATCCCTCCTCTCCCTTTTTATTTCTGAGCACGATGTTAGATGGGACAGGGTAGCTTTGTGGTTGATCTGAGTAATCCACTCCCAAACTCTTGTGCACCCCCAGTCTGTTTAGTGGGGGACATGGTGAGAAGCAGAGAAGGCTTTGACACTGCAAACACCATTTGGCAGTAGCTAAGGTATCAGTGTGTTACCAGTTTTGTTTTGGTCACAAACCTAGAACTCAGCACCAAGCAAAGCTAATTAACTCCCTCCCAGCCATACCCAGTCCAGGACAGTTAAACAGTCCTGGACAGTTAAAAGTTAAAACTCTTAGTGCTCATACTGAGGGAGATGCCTTGGCAAAGAGTCCCTGCCAGACCTGGGCATCAGGAGATGGTATCCACTCTGTCCTGTGTGTCTGATGGCCAAGGCACACTCAGGCTGACCAGGACAGGGGCATGGCACAACCTGGGGTGCTGCAAGGCATGGTGTGTGTTGGGACAAGCTGGAGAAACAACAGAGTGCTGAAAAGCAAGCCTTGGTAAACAGGACTGTGTGTCAGTGGTGAGCTGCTCACTCAGCTGGTGTAAATTATCCTCAGTCCTTCAGAGAGCTGGAGCTGGCAGGACAGAGTCTGACCTGTGACTGCTCAGCATCTCCCTTCAGTTCCTGGCCACAGGCTCCAGTCAAGTTTGGTGCTTCTAGGGAGAGGCATTTTCCAAACCTTAGAATGTCCCAGAAGGAGAAAATCCTGCAGCTGAGCTTATAGCTTACTTATTGCTTATAGTAAGCACTGTCAGGGTTGTGAAAAGCTGCTGTGAAATAGAAACGAGAGGGAGGGACTGTGAAGCACCAGGCTGGAAGGCTTTTTCTTTAAACTTCAGCTGAGCTGGGCTTAGGCAGAGGTAGGACACAATGTCTGGTCCTGGTTTCCAGAAGGCAGCACATGCATTTCCCTTGTGAGCGATCAAAGGCTGGGACTGAGACTCATCTCTGTCTTTTTTATATCTAGTTGATCACTGTGCTATCTGGTGCTTCCCTGTATATATATGTAGTATATATAGAAATAGCTTTTTTCTTTTCTTTGTCCTCTTCTACACAATGCTTGGAGTTTTTGATAACTTTTTATGTTTTGTATGTTTTTGTGTGTGAGGTCTGTTCCTATGTGTCCCAAGATGTTGAAAGGTGTTTCAGGACTGAATGCTCCTTCAAGTCCATGGGGGCCCAGGGACTGCCCAGATGCAGTGCTTGTGTCTGGCTGGGTCCTGAACCTCTCAAAGGTTTGTTATCAGCCCTGCTCAGGGCAGCTGTGTCATGTGTTTCTGTTTTGGAGTCACAGTGACTGTGTGTTCAAAGTGTGAGTTTTGGTGTCACGCCACGGTGAGGTGTGATGGGAGCGGTGAGAGGCAGGACATGTACAACTCAGAGGCCCAGGAGGGACTAGAATGGCTTCTTGGCTGGACACTGCTTGGCTTTGGACACCCAAACTCTGCCTGAGGTTGCTGCCAGCCCAGCAGCCTGAGATAGGTGGTGGTTTGGAGAGGAGGACGCCTTTTGTGTGTGCTGCAGTCCTGGTTGACACAGTCCAGTGTCCATCTGGAGCAGTGGGGATGTGGAGATCAGTGTGGCAACACACAGGGGATCCATGTGCAGTTTTTGTGAGTGACTGCATGGACTGGGCATGGTGGGCTCTGGACTGAGGACTTGGGGCTGTGTGAATGGGTTCAAACGTGACTGCCAGCAGAGGAGCTAGAAAGGAGTGCAGAGGGAGAAGTGAAGCAGCCCAGAAGACAAAGGGAGTGCAAGCAAGGGTCTGCAGTGCAGTGACAGGACAGAATGCAAAGGATCAACGTGTGTGAGGGTGACAAAGCTGGAGAAAACCATACAGGAAAGTGGCTGTGTCCTGCCAGTTCTCCCTCTTTCAAGCTTGGAGGGAGAGTGGGGAGTGCTCAGAGCCAGCGTCTGTCGGCTGCTTTGGTTGTGAGGCTTTCACTGTCACAGTGGCTGCTGTACTGAATGGAGAGGGCTGGGTCAGGGAGTCCTGCGTGTGCCCTGGGCAATCTCAGGGAGATCCCTTGCTGAAGCAGTGCCAGCCTGGGCTGGGGCAGGAGGACTCACAGCTGCAGATGGCTGCACCCAGCGTGTGAGCGTCTGTGCCCCTTCCTGCACACTCACACTCTCACGTGTTCCAGCACAATCCTGCTTGCTCACGTGTATGTATATCTCCTTCCTTTCATTCTTTCACATGCACTTTGTCCATTTGCTTTTCTGTCCTCCCTGTTGCTACTGTAATCTCTCTCTCTCTCTCCCTTTGTTGCCTGGGCTGCTTTGCTGCCTCATATTTCACCGTGGCCCTCTTTATTCCTTTTGATAATAGTAACTTTAGAACCTACATACAAGGCCCCAAGGTCTCTGCTTTGTGCAGATACATGAGGAAAGACCCTTCAAAGCCTGCATGCTGGGTTGAGGAGATTCTCACAGTCTCCCTATTTCCAGGAGTGGCAGAGGCAAAGGGCTGGATTGTGAAATAAGGCCTGTGCAAAACCTCACGCTGTGTCCTCTGTCCATCCAGGAATGTCAGAAGTGAAGATGCCGGTCTTGTTTGATGGAGTTTTACACCAAAGCCCTGAACCCCAGTGCCTGATGGAGGAGCTGAATGATTAATCTCCCTTTATCAGTTGTGCTGAGCAGAGTGGTTATTCCCAGGGCTCCCAGTCTGTCCCTTCCTCATTGTGCTGTTGGTTTGGTAGTGACATTAAAGTGAAGCTACTTGCAAATTCTGTTCCAGTCTGCTGTGTTCACGTGCTTCGAGCTTTCAGAAATGTTCTCCCTTTCAACTGCAATTTGCACATTTGGCCTCTGCTGAGAGGTGATGCTTCAATGGGATGCTGAAGTCTGGTGGTTGGAAAGCAGTGTTTCTAGTGATGCACTGAGCTTTGCATATGTGATACCCACTATATTTCCTGTGCTTGAAGGCCCTGTGTGGCTGCTGGATGCTGGTTCACAGTCTGCAAATACAGCACTGGGGGGGTGGTGGAGGAGGAATCAAATCTTTTTCTTCACTCACCAAATGGTCAGAGTTTATTGCAGAGGGAAGGCTGGTACTGTATCTGGCTTGCAGAATCATATCCAGAGACCCACTGACTGTGATGGAGCTGTCCTGCTCCATCACGATTCAGACTGAAATTAGCAAAGGGCTCTGAAATCAGGAGACACATTTAACACTTTTTGTCCCTCTTAAAGTCCTCCAAGGAATGTATATCCTGTGTGTAGTGGTCTCTTTCAGCCTTGTTCAGCCTCACTCCAGTTTTCTGATGCTTCCACTTCAGCTCTCTCATAGGTGAACTTTCTGCTATTTATGCCCATGTCCCGAATCTCCTCGCTGAAAGCTGGATTTGGGAAAAGAGCAAGCAGTAAACTCAAAAGCCATCACCTGTTCCTGTGGTTTGCTGCTCTTTGCAGCCCTTTGGGTTTATATACAGCAAATGTCTCTTGCAAAGTCTGTCCCTGCAAACAGCAACAGGTTGTTTTGGGATGTCTGCTTCCCCCATGATTCCTCTTTGAGCAACATGACCTGTAGGCAGGGTCATGACTCAAGACCAGTAGAAGGAGATGGGAGTGGGCTGTAGCAGTAGGACCCTCTGTTCTTGTCTCTGCAGTAGAGAGCAGAGGGGCTGTAACACCTGTGCTGGCCTTTTCCTGGCACCATGGACCACTGTGGAACCTTTTTACCAGCACTTGCATTGGTCACTTGGTTGGAGCTGGCTGTCAGCAGGTTCATCTCCTTCTTTCTTTGGGCAAATTGCCTCAGAGAGCCTGAGCACATTTTCTCTGGAGAAACTTGGTCTCTTTTCTGAGCCACAGAACTGGGAGAAGATGTCATTTGTGGATGCAGCAGGGTGGGCAGCTCAGGGTCCTGCACATGAAGATTTTGGGAATTCCTCGGAGCACCATTCATGTGTCAGTGCTGGCAGCAGAGAGCAAAGCCAGGGGTTCCCAGAGCAGGTGGCCAGGGTCCCTCTCCATGAGATGTCTAGTCCTGTCCCAGGCTCACCTCCCTGCCAGAGGGAAGTGGGTGGTAGCTGTTGCTGCCTTTAGGTCTGCCCCTTGTTGCTTGCACCTTCCTGCAGCACTCAGGAGAGCCCCTGATAGCTGAAGGTGGAGGAGGAGAGTGATTTCTCCCTGGGCAGGTCATATTGGAGAAAAATAAACTGGATCTGGCCAGGTGAGATTTTTGAAAAGTACCTGTAAGTTCTGTTGGGGCTGCTCTGTGGTGCTGCTTCTCTCAGGCTGTGTATTGCTCTGGACTCATCCTGAAGCTGATTGGAATGTGGAGACTGGCATCATTCTGCTTACAGGGGACTTGTGAGAGGTGTAATATTGCTGGCAGAGCAGAGAAAATTGGTGTCTGTCCAGTACAAGGCACTTCAGACAGGACAGAAATGGAACAGGACCTCATCACCTGTTGTAGCATTTACTGGGGTGTGTTGGAAGACCCAGGATCTTCCCTCGAGGGAAAGAGGAAGGACCAGCCCTGGAAAGAGCAGTGGGACTGATATATCCCTCTGTAAACTGTCCCATCACTCCTGGTCTGCAAACTCTCCTCCTCTTGCTAGTTAATATTAGTATTCCGTTTGTGGAACGGGCGATGCAATTAACACAAAGGTACAGTCATTCATTCTGACTGGAGGACTCATGGGATCAGATGTACTGGGGATAGGAAGCGGAGGCTTTCTGCTGGGAAAGAATGTCACAGCACAGCGGACACAGAAATGAAAAGCTATTAATAATGATCCCGGAACTTCACTTCCATCAGCTGTTTATTTAAAGGTGCTCCATATTCAAAGCCTCCTGATTTATGTGGGCAATAACACTCACAGTCCTGGGATCACTTTTTTAAGCAAGGCTAATGGGGTGAAACCATCATACTGCGACAGTAGAGATCAAGCTGGGAAAATGATACTGGAGAGAAAAATAAACTATTGCCTAGATAATCCCTGAGCTACACTGGGCTGGGAGCTGGTGTGAGCTCCCTGCTCTTCCAGCATTTATTAAGGCTTTTACTTCCCTTTTTTTTTCCTTGGTCTTTGTGAACAGAATTTAGCAGGCATGGAAGGATATAAAAATTTGATTCTACCAGAATGGATGTTAAAACGCTTCTTCATTTGCATGCAAGTGACCTGGGACTTGTGGTTTCTCTGTCCCTGTCTCCAGAGCTCCCATCCTGACTCGGTTCATTCCCAAAGGACTGGTTCCTCTGGGGAAAGGTGTCTGCACCCTCTGCTGCATGTGTTTTGCCTGCACAGTGGTGGCTCAGGATTGCCTGGGGAGACACAATTGGGATGTTCTGGGCTGTGGTACAGAGGGGACAATGGGATGCTCTGCTCTGGAGGTGTCTGGTTTCCATGTGGGTTCTCTTTATGGGGCTGTTTGCCCTTGCAGGGAGAGCTTCTTGGTGGGGCCCAAGTTGGGCCATTGACATGTGAATTGGCACAAACTCATAGTGGTTACCTTGTTGTGCAGTTAAACCACGACAGGAGGCTGAGCACAAACTGCAAGAAGGGCTCATGGCAGGAGAAGCATGAATGTGGTGCTGGATTCTTGTGGCTGCAAGTGAACCCTTGGTGGACAGAAGCTGCTGGTTTCAGCAGCTCCCTCTGAACGTGGGGCAGAGTGCAGGAGTGCCAGGGGGTATGGGGTTAGTGGTGTCTGTAGGGCAGTGAGCAGCTTTTGGCAAAGGCTGGATGTTTTCCTGGGGAGGTGAAATAGCCCTGAGGCCGCTGAGCTGCGGTTTGAGTTGCTCTGGGCAGCGACTGACTCCTGGGACATGACTGTAAGCACTGTTCATTGTCAGGAGCTGGTAGTGGTGATGTGATTAGTAGAATGAAGCAAATGATTCCAAATAAATAATGCATCAATCATTAATGGTTGAATGCAAAATTTAGCCTGTTGCTCTTGTCTGCAAGTTGCTTACAAGGAGGTCAGTCCTTTATTTTGAAAAAAGGCTGTTATCTGCAGCTCGTGGGCAAACGCTGTGCTCTGAGGATTCCTGGCACATCTCCACTCCAGTGTGTAGGTCCTGGCCCAGCAAGAGGCTCTGGTCCCTCCTGGTTGTTCTTTGTGAGGGAGAGATGGGCTTTGCTTTGAATGAGGGTCTACCAGGGTGACATCCAGAGGCTCCTGTGGGGCTGTGATGCTCTGGTGCTCATTCTCAATGCTGCTCACTGCTGACCTGTTTGTGCTCCACGTGCAGCCTCAGGGACCCAGCAAGGGACACAGCAGAGCTCTGATCATCTGGGCACCCCCTCTCCTTGCTGTGCTCCTCTTGGAGATGTTGACTTTCAAACAGACTTGGCCAAAATGTACTGCCTGTGTTGGAGACTCAGCTGCCAGGGATTTCTGCCAGCTCTGGTGGGGTGTTCTGCACAGTGCTGTGTCTTAGCAAAGCATGTTTGCTGCTTCTTTGGGGGATAAGGCTGTGCAGCATTCTGTTTCAGGTTCCTAAATTCCTGTGGTACCCAGATTCCTTCTTTTATTCCTGGTGCTCAGGAATTCCTGGAGAGCAGGAAGGTTTGGAGCATCTTCTTCCAAACCAGAAAAGCCTGTCTGTAGACAGGGCAGCATTGGATTTTAGCAGGTTGTTTCAGAAACAATTTTCTTACCCATTATACTATCTTGTTTCTAATTTTTATTTAATGAGCTCCTCTGAAAAAAAGAAAATCGTTGTAACAGTTTTCTTAAGTGTGAGAGATCAGGCTGAAATTGGCATTAAGGAGACTAATTACACTCATTCTTCCACCTTTCTAACAGCTGTTTATTGCTGCAGGCTTGTCCTGAGGCGCTGAGGAAGCCACTTAGCTTGGGCCAAAGGCACTCAAAGAGGTATCTGCAGTAGAAAGTTGGTACAGGCTTCTAATCTGGGCTGTGCTCAACCAGATGATTTTGTTACACTGCAGAAAAGTACTGTGAAAACTGCAGGTGCAGCCCCCCAGGTCTTGTCCTGGTTTTTTGCTGCTCTCTTGTCCTCCCTCACAACCTCTCAGCTTCATTGTGGAGGATCCTGTGGGGGCCTGGTCTTAGTCTCAAAATGACAGTGTGCTGTCAGGGGAAGGGACTTCTTCGGTCTCATGCGTTCTGTAAAGAGGGGTTGCAGATCTCCTGTCATGAAGACTGAGGGATTTCCAAGGACAAAATTGCTAAGAGGATTAAGATGTATAGGGAAGAAGAGTGAGCAGCAGCAAGAGACCTTCCTGAAAGTGATGTTCCTGCCATAATATTTATTTCACCAGAGGACTGAGTCTGAACGTGACCTTGAACCTTGAGAAGCAAATTGAAGGAGGTTTCTTTGAACCTTTCTGACTCAGTATAATACCCACTTGTTATTCCGTGTAGGAATTTGGGGAGCCTTTCACAAGAGGTAGAGAGTTGCAGACAGAGCTATGAACATCTTCAATTTTCCATTTAATCACACAATATTGAATGATAAATAATTCATGCATCTGCCAAACATTGGCTTAAAAGAACCCAATTCCCTCCACATTTGTCAGAGCGGAAGAATTCCATTTTGTGCTTTTTTATTTTACCTTGTCCTTTAATTCTTATCCCATTGTCTGGGCCATCAGCTTTGATTCCACCTGTCCTGTTTTGGGCTCATGCCTTTCCTTTCTTGTCACTTTTGGTGGTGTTCAGGGCCTGAAGAAGTGGCAGCAGGAGGCAAGGAGGGGATTGATGATGGTCCCTGTGTGTCCTTGGGCTGTGCCACAGGTGCAGCTCTGGCAGTGGTGAGGGTTCTCTGCCTCACTGTGTGAGAGCACTTCTGGCTCCTCAAGAGGTGCTGGGGCTCTTTTAGGAATGTAACTTGTGACTTCATACAGGCTGTTGGTAAGAGAATGACTTTCAGCTACAGCTCTCTGTCCAAAATTAAAGACTTGGTCTGAGCTCTGGAGCTCTCTCACCACAGCAGGAGGAGCTCTATCCACCTCAGCAGTTGTGACAGTGATGCTGTGGTGGCTGCTTCCACCTCCTCTCCGAGACTGTTTTTAAAGACAAATTAAAAGTATTGTATTCATGTAGACAAGGCATGAAAATTCCATATTTGGAGAAGAATTGCTGCAGAGCGAGACCGTTATGGTTGAAAAACCTCTTCCCTAGGGCAAATGTTGAGATTTTCTTTGCAATTAAAATTTCTTTGAAACTTGGACTAGAGAAGATTTGGAGGGGAAAAAAAACCTCCTAAAGTTTGAAAATGCTTCTTTCCAAACAATCACAGATGCTTGTGTGAGAGCTTTAACAAATGCTGTTCCTCACAGTGTGTCTGGTAGCAGAAAGTGACTGAACATAAGAAGTCAAAAGGTTGTGAATGGCTCCTGCTCTGGCACTTGCCTCATTTTTGTATTATAATTTCTCAAGGCAGCATCAAAGGGGACAATAATTAAACTTAAAGCAACTTAAAAAGAAGGGAGAAAGAGGCATGTTTAGTCATACAGACCTGAGCATTGTGTAGATACACATTCCTCTGCAAAAACTTTTCTCAACTGTGTGCAAGCTTATTGAAGAAAGGCAGATGGAGGAATTCCTTGCTGGGAGAATTGTTCCAAGGAAGCAGAAAGAGGAAACCCAGAGATTTACTTCAAGAATAAGCATGACCAAACTTTTACTACAGATAATGGGTTTTCTGCCCTGTTATCAAAGCTGAGGCTAGGGTGACATCAGAGAGAGGACTTGATTTTATCACTGTCTGTCTGTCTTCTGTGCTCTGTATCAGGGCTGAAGACTTGCTGAAAGGCAGACTGCTACCAAATGTTGCCTTGCATGGTCTGAACCTGCATTTGGGATGTGTTTGTCCAGTAACTGGCTACATGACCCTTCCACTGTGCAATTAAAGACAAAAGTAATTTAAACATTTTAATTCAAAAGCATCTACAGTTTTGAATCCTTTTGCCACTGATCTCCAGCATTTGTACACAGTGTGATGCTATGTGCTATCCAGGTTAGTATCTCTTGCCATCTCTTGCTTGATTGGCAAAATTTGGTGGTGTTCTGGAAAGGTCACTGAGTTAGAGCCTGCCTTCTGCAGGATCCATTTCATTCAGCAGAGGGTTCAATGGGGGTTCCAGAGCTTGCAGTGGCAAAAACCTGTCTAGCTCCAGATGCTCTCAGTGGCACCAGTATTCTGGTACTTTGTTCAGCTTTGTCTGAACACTCAGACATAAAAGCCACTGATGGGATCTGCTGTGCACTGGGAACTTGCGGTGCAGTGGCTGTGATCTGTCTTGATGTGAGTGGGCATCCCACACCTTTTCTCTCAGCAGTGCTGCCATCCCTTACAGAATTAGTGATGTGTGTTCATGTTTTCCGGCCAAGGACACTGGCTTGTGGGGCCTGCAGCCAGGTTTGAATGTTGTTGGCATTCTAAAACTGCAGAGTATTCCCTGTGGGGCAGAGGGCTCAATGCCCTGAGCATTCCATTGTCCAGCCCAAAGGGGCAATCCTGGGGAACCTCGTGCATGCTGGACAGGGGCTGTGGGGGATATGGGTGGGGGCTTGGCCAAGGTGCAGTGGTCCAGCCTTGGTGTGGTCTGACATGTCTTGTCAAGAGACAGTGTGTGGGATGTTGGAAGCTTGATTGTGATACAGCTGGCTGGCCTGAAGTTGATGGTATTTTATGTCTGGCAAGATTGTCTCATCTCTCGTCTCTGTATTTTGAGGAGAAGTTTATAAAAGGGAAAAAAAAAAAAAAGTATCTTTGCCTCATCTTGTCTTACAATATCCAGTAGAGAAAGTGAGCTCCAGAGAGCCTGAGTTCATGTCTTAGCCCTAGGCCTGGAGATTATGAACCATCTTTAAGCTTTGCAGCAGCCTTGCCATGCTTGTATTACTTCCATACAACAGATCTGGGGAGTGTGCTCTAGCCAGCCTGTTCCTTTTCCCAGGAAGGGGAGCATTAAGCGGATTTGAATCCTGTTTAACAGGAGGAGACGTGGTCACAGCCCCTGTGCTGCACTGTAGGCAGTGCTGCAGAAGAATTGCTGTTGGAGTAATTGCAGGCTTTTTCCTGCCCCTCTCCCAGCAAGGGCTGTCTGAGGCTGGGCTGTTGTGCTGCCCACACACTCTCAGATGTGAGGCAGGTGGGCTCCCTGTGGATGCAGGCTGAGCTGGCACTAATTTGACACCCAGAACTGCTCTTGTGCTTGCACGTGGCCTCAGCTGTTCCTTGAACTGACAAGTGTGGATGGTGCTGGAGCCAGAGCACACCCTCTGAGCTCTCAGGTAAAGGCACAGTGGGGTCAGAGCTGGGCAGAGAATGGAGGGGGCTGGATGGTGGTGGAGGTTGGCCCCACTCTTTAGAAAGGGTCTCCAGATAGGTTTGCATGTTCTGGGAACAAGCTGGTGTGAAACTTGTGCTCTTTTTGCTTCTCTAATGATGGGGCATTTATGGCTGTTTGCTGGGGGTCAAGTAGGAGCTTTTGTCCATCTGACTTTCTGTCCTGGGTTATCTCCAAAGGTGCTGTAGTCCTGCCTGTTAGAAACAGAGCTGCAAACCATTAACAAAGCTGTGATTGTGCTCTGTGTGCATGTCCAACCTGCCTCTTACATCTCCCCATGCTCTTCCCTGCAGCCTCCCTGTGAGGCAGCTGTAGCCAGTGCCAAAGCTGGCAGAACAGTGCTGGACCTGTGTGGCTTCCTTGTGACTGGTCAGAGATATCTGCTCCAGACCTTGGGGATGCAGGCACAGCACAGCTCTTCTCATGTCCCCTTTGTCCCTGTGTGATCTGCCCTTGGGAGAGCACTTTGTAAGGAGCAGCTCTCTGGCAGCATGAGGGTCCACAAGCTCCCAGTTTTCAGCCACGGGGTTGGGATTCTGCATGCAGGTGGTGGCATTGCCACTGCTGTCCCCACCCTGAGGACTGTCCCTGCTGTGCTGCTCCTTCCTTGGCTTTGCTGGGTAGCAGGGCAGGTGCTGCAGGAAGGGTGCTCCCAGTTTGAACTCGTTCTGCAGGCAGCTAACCCAGCAGCAAGAGGACTGTGGGTGTCAGGACTGAGGTATTGTCTCTGACCAGGGACCCTCTGACTGCAGCCTTCATTTCCTTGTGTCCTCTGGAGCGTGGAAGGGCTATGGTAAAGCAGAAGAAAGCCCAAGCTTTAAGGAGCTCCTCTCTTGTGCTTGGTATTCAAGCTGCAATGTGGCTCTGCATTCTAGAGGGTGGCACAAGCAGTGCCTTGCTCTTGCCTTGCTCCTCAGCAGTCTTTGTAGCATCCCCATGGCTGTTCTGAACAGCAGAGCAGTCCTGATGCTTGTGCTGGTAGCTGGTGCCACCCCACTGGGCAGAGTGGGGAGCCAAAGCAGAACATCCAAGCTCACGTTTGCTGAAGCTGCAGACTGGGGTTGAGGAGAGAGGGCTCTCTTTCCCTGCCTTTGCATCTTCTGGTACCTGGTGGCATTTCTGTTTTCTACCAATTATTAGGGCTTGTCTCAGAGGAGCAGTGCTGGTGTGCCAGCCCTTCCAGCAGAGCTGTGTGCATGGGAGCACTGCGTGAGCTCCCAGAGATGCTCCCTGGCCTCTGGGTGTGACAGCCCTCCCTGAGCTCCTGAGGCTCTGCCGTGTTGGGCAGCAATGCAGGACTGTGGGGTACTGGGCAGTGCTATCCTGGTGTGCTATTGCCTGCCCATGTCTTCCCCCTCCCCCTGCCTACTTGCTCCTGCATCAGCCTGCATTTGTAAAATGAAATAAATATTGACATGGACGGGATGCTATTCAATTTGTCCTGATCACTGGGCTGCGGTGAGTTCTGACAGAGCACAGTGTAAAACATAAGCTCAGGATGTAATTTCTACTGTCAACATGATGTACAGTATAGCTGTGCCAAATGCACACCAACAAACTGCACAAGCTCTTGTGGGGAGGGGAGGGGGGAGTTGTGCTGATAATTGGAATCAAGAATGGCAGAGCAGCAGGAGAGGGGACATCACCCTGGGCCTGGGGCAGTGTGAGGGTATGGTGCTTCACACCCTGCATGGAAGCCTGCTTGGTGTGCTGAGTGCTGGGCACGCTGCCATGTGGGTGCCTGTGTGCTGCTGTGGGCTGGGCTGGCTGCAGCAGCAGCTCCCACTGGTTATTTACAGCCCCACTGCTCACGTGTGGCAGAGAGAAGGGGCACTTCCAGCTGTTGGTGAAAGGTTTTCAATAAAACAGGGAAATAAACATAGTGCTAGTCATGGTTCCTGTGCATGGGACCTTCTGGGGTGTCTTGATTCCTGCTGCTGCAAGGGCATGAGTAGGACTTGGGGCTCTTGGCTTTGCAGCCTCTAGAAAAGGTCTGTGATGTGAGAAAGAAGGTTCTGCACACTGAGGAGAGACATGACCCTGAAGCTGTCACAGAACAAACACAGGCTGAGAATTTGTCACTGGAGAAGGAGGATCTGGTCTGTGGCTGTGAGCTTGGCTGCAGATGTGTCTCTGGGCCCACATTTTGTGGTGCAGGGGACTGGAGGTCAGCACAGGTTCTGTAGTTGGGCTTTGATGTCTGGGACCTGGATGAGGCAGCTTGGGTTACAGCACCGGCATTGCTGCCCACAGGAAGAGCATGCAGACAGCTCAGCTGAGAGTAGCTGAACTTTGGACACATGAGGCAGTCACCAGCAAACTGCATTAGCTCAAATGAGAGATCTGTTAAATAAAAAACAGCACAATAGCTGAGACTATACACAAGGTTGTGTTTCCCACAGCAACGCAGCCCAGCCCATGGGTGCTCAGCAGGACTCTCCTCTCCATGGCAGAATCTGCTCTGTGGAGTGCTCAGATGCAACAGGGCTGAACAAGTTGCCTTGGGAACTGTGGGCCAGCTTGTCTGCCAGCCAGGGAGCAGCTCTGCTCAAGTGGAGCTCGCCCACTGCAGCATCTTCTGCTCTCACTTCTCTTTCCTGCCTTGCCTTAGTGTGTGCATTTAAACTGTTATTGTTACTGGTTTATGGATACTGTTTGGGATTGTGCTGCTTCCACTGATGTGCTGTAGCTCTGGTCAGGCTGAGGGTCCAGTGTCTGTTTCTGAGTGAGGAGCAGTGCCATTTCTGTGTGCCCAGCGCTGTCTGCAGTGTGTGGCTGGGGTAGCTGTGTTGTGGAGTAAATCAGAATGCCACTAAGGTGTGAAATGGTGTGATGAGGGGAATGAAGGTGGCTCCTACTGCTGTCACAGAGCCAGTGCTGGTGCTTTCTGCCAGCTGTGTGCCCCGAGTGCTGCATACTGGAGGCAGTGGCAATGTGCTGTCTTCATGTGCCAGCTCGGTTGGAGACCCTGGATGTGATGTTAGCTGTGGTGTCAGGACTTGCTCTGCTGGACTGGCTTTCTTGCAGCCTCCCCATGTGTTCAGAAGGCCTTCAGTGTTGCAGAACTGCTCCCTGGCACTGGCATTGCTGCTCAGGCTTCTGGCAGGGCTTTATAAATCAGTGTGGATGGGTCTGCTCCTGGATAGCAAGGAGAAGATTCTGGGTGGGAAGAATGGGAGACTTCAGCAGGTGGTGGCTGCTTCTCCCCAAGGTTCTGCTGACAGAGTTGTCCTGAGAACACATGCAGATGGATTCTTTTTTAAACTCTCCTTCTGGCAGTTGAGTTAACCAGCTACAACTCATTTGTACTCAGATTTTGGATGCAACTGGAGGTGTTGCCTGCAAAAGTGCTGCAGAGTGTCAGGCAGAGATGCTGGATAGATTGTTCTCCCCACACTTACTGTTTGCCCTTGTTGCTAACCTGAAACTCTTGCTTTGGCACAGCTTGTGCTGCTCAGTTTATTGACATGCTTCACTGTTTGGTAACCTACTCCAAAATAACCAGAGATCTCCTAGGTGTGAGAATCTGGAGAGGTGCTGTTTGTGACAGCAGTGCACTATGTCTTGTATTTATCTTCTATATACCCAGGTGAGCATGATAAAGCACATTTTCCCTTGTGCTGTTCTTGTGTCTTGCTCTGGAGCCTGCTGTGGGTCAAGCAGCCTCAGCTCCATTGCTCCAGAGCAGAGACCCCAATTTCTGCATTTGATCTGTGAAGTTGCTTCACCCTCTGTGTGGGAAGAGATGGCTTGGTCTGTCCCCACCTACAGGTCATCTTGCTCCCCTAAGTGTGCAGTGTTAAATACTCTGGTGTTTGGTAGGGATCCTCACCAGCAGTGCAGCTGTCTCTGCCCTTTGGGAGCAGGGACAGGAATTGCTTCTGCATGGGGAGGTCTGGCTGCAAGACACAGTCATGGCATTGCCAGCAACCTCACCTGCCTGGTGTGGAAATATCTTCATAATAAATGGGCTGGCAAGGAGGAGGGGTGGGGAGCAATGCTAGTGCTTCTATACCATGATTGCTAACATAAAAATGCACTGGAGACCCTGTCTTCCTTGGAGCATGAAGTGCACAGGGCTGGCACAAGTGACAGCTGATGTGCATGTGTGAGTGGAATATAGCTTGTGTACATGGGGAGGAAATGTGTGTGCACACAAATGAGGCACAAATAGACAAAAGAAGATGGTGTGTATGAAAGATCTTAGCTGTGCATGGGGTGGGATGTGTGTGAGCCCTTTTGGTGAATAGATGTGTGCACATTGTGGGACACACAACTTGTGAGCCATGAGCAGGCAGTGTAGAGTGATGCTTTGTGGTTCTCAGGGAAGTGTTTGTCCAGACAAGTGAATGCAGGCAGGAAAGAGTGCAGCAGACATTCCTTGTTTGGGAAACAGCCCCATTGGTGGAGTCACACAGGGGAATGGCAAGGGAGAGGGCTGGAGAAATATGTGGGAGCTGTCCCTCCTCTGAACAGCTGAGACTGTTCAGATTCATGCAAGGTTCTGTGCAAAGCACAGTTCAGTTCCCTTTCTATGGGGAGTAGATGATCATCTAGTCTAGGATCATTTACCTTTCCATTCACCCTCTTTCTGCCTCCTATACAGACTATCAGCTGACAGGAGATGAATTTTGCAGACTGGTGCATGTTTCATGAGTAGATCAGGCTGTGGCTGCTATCGCAGAGCTCTGGTGGAAGCTCAGGGTGTTGGTGCAGGGAGAGATGGATGCTGCATCCCCAACTCCTGATCAGACTGCTTCTCCCCATGTGCTCACTGGATGCAATGTACCCTTGGCTAAAGGTCTCACGTCTCAGCCCTTCGTGCCTTGAAGGTGGCTTGAAGCTTACACCTGAGCCCTTTTTCAAACTGTTGCCTTTAGAGTCAGCCAGGTGGCAAATTCTTGATGAACAGATGCTTTTCTCCTGCCCATGGCTGCAGAGGTGAGATGACAGAAAGATTCTGCAGGGAGGGCTTGCAGGAGTGCCTGGATAGGCATGGATACCTCCCATGCTCAGGGGCTGGTATTCCTCAGCGTGAGCCTTGTCTGCCAGTGCAGGGCTGCTGCGGTCTGGTCCTGTGCAGGCACTGGCAGCTATGCTGTGCCAGAAGTGCTGCTACACATCTCCTAACAGTGTGAGCACCAATGACTCCCTCCAGGCACAGACCTCACTCCTCTCAACAGCCAGGACCATGTGATGAGGGGGTGCCCTTGTCAGCAGGGTCCTTGGTCTCAGAGTCCCTGCTGGAGCAGATGTCTGCAGTGCTGAGAGCTCTGCAGCCCTCCCTGTTGTGTTCCTGGCAGGACCTGTGGGGTTTGGCCCTGCTGTGGAGCACCTGGGGCAGGGCAGGGTGGGAGATACTGACCAAGGCTGCAGGAGCAGCACAGGGGGACATTGGGCCGTGTTTTCACACCAGCTCTGACATCTTGGCTTTTTTCAGGCTCCTGGAGATGCTGCTGAGTGCCCTGCACCTCCCTGCGTGAGCCAGCAGAGAATGGAAGAGACCAGAATCATCTGGGCAAAGGACCCTTCACCAGGCACTGGGATGTTGTCCCCCTGAAGATGGGAGTTACAAAAGGCCTTGTGAACTGCACGTGTGGCTCAGACACCTGCACCGTCACACCCCTTGCACAGTAGTCCCAGGCTGCCACAGGATAGGCAGACGCTGGCCACAGCAGCTCATCCTGTTAACTCCCCTGTGAAAACATTTGTGGAAGAGCTTTCTTTCTCCTCCTGTGAATGCCAGCAGTGGGTGTCTGTGCCCCGTGTGCCGCTGCGGCGTTCCCTGCCCGCCGGTGGGGTGGGCAGCAGGCTGTGCATCGCCCCCTTCCCCAGCGAGGCCGGCGGCAGCCGAGCACGGAGCCCTGCAGCTCTGTCCCCGGGGACAAATGCCAGCTGCCAGACTCTTCTCTGGAGACCCAGGAGCAGCCTGCGAGGCACCAGCACTGACTGCTCCCACGGCAGCAGCGGGCGGTCCGGGACGCCTGTTGTCGCGGATGTGACTCACGCTGGACAGGAGCGCTCCAGCTGCAGGGCACGGCATGCAGCAGGGACAGGGCTGCTCTGCACTGACCGGGCAGCCTCACGCTGCTAGTGTGGACTTGCCTCCTACTCTTCCCTAAAGGATGCTGGCTGCCCGTCCAGAAGCTCCTGCTCATGCAGCCTTCTAGGGTGCCATGGCGAAGGGTCTGCAGGGCTTCTTGTGGACCATGCTGCTGCTGTTCTGCGCCATCCAGGAGCTGGGGACCTGGGCCATGCACACGGCGGTGGAGGGCCCTGGCCTCGGGGAGCCCGGGGATCCTGCACTGCTGGCCGGCGGGCGAGTGAAGCGTGGCTGGGTCTGGAATCAGTTCTTTGTGGTGGAGGAGTACACGGGCACTGAGCCGCTGTATGTGGGGAAGGTAAGTGGAGCTGATGTCTCCATGGGGCTGACAGAGTCAGGGGCAGGGTGGACAGACATGCTGGCAGTGCTGAGCAGAGAGAGGGCCCATGTGAAGGTTGTTCACTGGGGCCTGGCTAGAGAAATACTCTGTGGACTGTGATGGCAGGAGCCTGGTCCCTGCTGGGAGTGGTGAGATTAATGTGCTCCCAGAGATGAGAACAGGACACACCAGGATTTACATCTGTGTTCCTACAGTCGTATACTGGGTCCTTGTGATGTCTGGGTGTGGGTGCAAGAAGCCCTCTCTCTGTGGGAGCTGCTGGCAGGTGACAATGCCTTCCTGGGCAGGACTGGGTCCGTAGGTGGGAGCTCACCACACTTCCCTGGCGTGTGACCTCCTGGGAAGGCTGGACATGAATGACTTCTGCTCTCTCCACTCCTGGTGTCCTGAGGCTGAAGGAGCATTTCACCCTGGGGTTGCTGGGCGTCTTCTGGGAGCTTTGGAGAAGCAGCTGCCCGTGTGTCAGGCAGATGTTTGTATATGGATGAAGGCAGTGCTGGTTGTTGGGACCTGTCAGAGGAACACACTGCAACCCAGCTAGAGTTGCAGGCATGGTCTCACCCTACAGGAAAGTGCCCAAGAACTGGTACAGCAGGGCCTGATGGCCTCAGCAGTCTGGGCATGAGTCTGGAGGAGCTTGAAAATGGGTTTCTTGGCTGGGGGCCAGCAGGGATTTCAGTGGTGATTTGTGTCCGTTTCAGCAGACACTCAAAGCCGCGCTCCTCCGCCGCCCTCGGAGCAGGCACAGCTAATTCATGGCTCCCCTGGGAGCAGCAGAGGCACCAGGCCCTGTCACAGGCCTGGCAATGCCTCGGCTCCAACTGAACCCAAACCTCCAGCTCACCCGTTTTACAGCCCCTTTCCACATCACCCACCTGGCTCACAACAGCAGCGCTGAGATCACTGCCTGTGGATCCCCAGGGCTGAAAGCCAGCAGGGCCAGGCTTTTCCTGGTGCTGGGAGAGGATGGAGTGCTCGCCTGGGACACCATCCCCATCAGTGTGCCAGCCCTCTTAGCACAGTCTGTGGGTCCACAGCCTTCCTGCACTGGGAGGGACCCTGCAGGGTAGCTGGGGCTTGCCCTCTGTGGATGCCTCTCACACACCTACGTGTGCTTTCTGAAGGGCCGATACTATTTCCATAAAATCTGGGTTCTCTAGCTAATCCTTCTTCTGAACTGTAATTTCCCCCGAGGCTGCTGTCAGTTTGATGTGGATTTCTTTGGGTTTTTTAAATAGAATTATGGGGTCAGCACTAGTTACAAACTTCTGCATGTGGACAGATCTATTTTAGATAGAGGAGAGGATTAAAGGGAAAAAAGCAGATTTAATTAAGTTGCTAATATTTAAAGAAAATTGATGAACTCGGGCTTTATGAGTTGGAGCAAACAGAGTGCGCCTTTATTACGGGCTAGTTTTTATTTGATTTTCTTTCTTTTCTAGCCCTAGAGTAATTTTTTATTTGTGTATCTGTGCTTTCTGTTTAATTGCTTTTAATAAGGAATGTGCACCTCTGTTCATATTTAATTTTGATTTAATTATTAGTATGTAATTAATGGCTTCGTAAGAATTCTGGTTGTAGTCTTTTAGGACAAGGAAACAATTTTCCTGTTTAACAAATGGGACAGATCAGCCCATTGTCCGCCCTCTGGATGTCCCAGATCTGCAGACGCCGCTGTCCTTGCTTGGGGCTGAGCTGCAGGCAGGGCTGGGTGGTCCCTGTGCTCTTGGGGCCCAGCAGGGCTGTGTGACTTCAGTCTCCTGCCATGCCCAGGGGTGGAGGGAGCCCTGAGGCTGCGTGGGAGCGCGGTGCTCCCCAAGCCTGCCTCCTGTAACAGGGAGGAGAGAACATCCCTGGGATGTGGTTTGGGTCTGTGGCATCTCCCCTCGCTTTTCTGTAGTCTGCCATCCGGCCCTCCCCCATTAGTTGTTGTTTAGCCAAGCAGCACAGATTTAGCTCTTTTAATCTTCCCCTGTAAATCAATCTCTGCAGCCCCTTGAGCCCAGGCTCCATTTTTCTTCCTAGCACTCCGGTTTGCAGGGATGCTGGTGAATGCTCCAAGCAGTCAGCGATGAGCAAATATGTGAAGAGGATGTGCTGAGAGCTCAATGTGGTGCTGGATACTTTATCTCTAGCCTAATTATTAATCATGAGCCCGGTGTTCAGCAGAAAAATGCAGGTTTCTGCTACCTGCGCTGCACAGACGTGGTGCTCCTTCTTCGTTCTGAAAAGCTCAAGGTGTAGCAGTGAGAACTGAGGAGAGGGTGATAAAGCGAAGAGGGCAGCAAGCTCCCCACCAGCCAGTGGGGAGGGTTGGGACTGGATGGCCAGGCTGGGATGGCCAGGCTGGGGTGACCATCCCCACAGACCCAGGGCAGGATGCTCCAGGTGGCCGGGGCAGGGTGGCCACCCCATAGGCACATTAGCAACCAAAGCCATCACGGTGGTCCCAGACTCTGCTGTCTGCCCTATTTGTGAGCTGAGTGAAGGTCTCTTTCCAGGCAAGCCTTGAGAGATGTGTCACCATGGGCAGTAATTTGTGAATGTTGTGCAAAACGCATTGAATTGCCTAACGTGTGGGTCCCTCACTTGTGAAATAAATATATAAACTGTATCTAACAAGACAAATATAATGAAGGCATCATAAAAAAAGAGGCAGCTCTGGTATAAATTCTTGCTGGTGGAGCTGTATGTCTGAAAGGTGGATTATAGAACTGCAGTTTGGAAGATTGAATGGCCCATAAACATTTTCATATTTCATTAGCCGATTAATGGACGGCTTTTTTCTTTTTTTGGAGGGGGGGACATGACTTTGCTGATTCTAAGCAGAAATTGTAGGAAACAAATGAAAGCAGCTGATGAAACCTTTCCGGGGGCCTGTCCCAGTATGGATTGTCCCAATTAATGCCCGTGCTGCTCTCTGTCAAGATGCATTCTGCCTGTCCAGTTACTGTTAATAGATTTCTCATAAGTGGCTGGATTGTAAAAACCTCATAACTCAGTTTAATGCCACCAATAAAATTATCTCTGGACGTCTGGCCTGGATTCCAGTCAGCTCTTGGTCTTTGGGGAACTGCTGTTTACCCTTTCTTTTCCTAATGCCAAACATTGTCTTAATTAAAAAATGAACCAGCAGAGATTGCCTGCAAAGGCATCTTCCTCAGGGTCTGTTTTTAGTCCTGAACATGAGCTGGTTTGTCACACTATTTTGGAAGTTTTATCCAGGTGGGACTCTGGGCATGATGATGGGATGTTGTGACCCCTGTTACCCTGCAACATAAACCCAGCTCAGGGGTGCAGGGAGTGTGTCAGCTCCCCAGCAGGGAGACTTGTCAGCTGCCCAGACCATGGAGGGTGGCTGTGGCTGAGGCAAAGCAGGTGGATGAGGATGGACTTTGGGCAATTGGTTGTGTAGAAGGGGAGGGATGCTGATGGTGAGGTACCTGTGCAGCTTGGGAGAGGTGATCCCATGCTGCCAAAGTCCCTTGCCCATAGGGAAGCCTGTTTCTTTGGAGTGCAGCTGAGTTGTTCTTCACTTTTCCATCATCTCATAGCCCCTTATTAGAGGGGTTTGTCCCTTGGTTTGTAGTGGGGGTGGGCACTGGCAGAATCTGTAATCTGCAGAGCTGTAAAAGCAGGCCTGAGATTCCAGTTCATTGGGCTTTCTTTCATGCACGAGAGTTGTCTGGTGGTGCTCTGTGTCACCATCCAGTCCAACAAAAGCAGAAGGGCATCACGCGGGGACCATGGGCATATGGTGCAGGTGGCTGGGGTTGGGTACGAGCACAGCCCCAGCCTGCTCCCACCCTCTCCCTCTTCCCTTGGCAGATCCACTCGGACTCAGATGAGGGAGACGGCTCCATCAAGTACACCATCTCTGGGGAGGGCGCAGGGACCATCTTCCTCATCGATGAGATCACAGGTGACATCCACGCCACCGAGCGCCTGGACCGGGAGCAGAAAACCTTCTACACCCTGCGGGCGCAGGCCCGGGACCGGCAGACGGACCAGCTGCTGGAGCCCGAGTCAGAGTTCATCATCAAGGTGCAGGACATCAACGACAGCGAGCCACGCTTCCTGGAGGGGCCCTACATCGGCAGCGTGGCGGAGCTGTCCCCCATCGGTAGGTCTGCTGCAGGGGACACCGTGGGTTGGGAAACCTGCACCTCTCTCCTGTCAAACCTTGAGCCTGATGTACCCCGCAAAAACCACTTGCAAATCCCAGGGATTCCAGAACTAGCGAGCCAAAAGGGAAAAATAAATAAGGTGGCTTAAGAAAAACAAGTGGATAAATCCTCTGAGCTGATTGCCAGCCTTTGGCTGAGCGCTCAGTCTCAGCCCTAAGCTGTACTCTGGGGATGGGTCGTGGTGGTGCCAGCTGCCTGCTGTGCACTGCCTCTGGCTTTGCACAGCCCCCTCCCTCCTAAATGCTGGGAGGTTGGACTAAGCCCTCACAAACCAAGGGTCTCACGTCTGCCTGTGGTCAGATTGGTCTGGGTGGTGATTTTCCCCCAGCTCAGGCCATTTTCTGTGTGCTGCTTTGATGCTCTTCTGAGCCCTGGGGCTGTCCAGGCATGATCCCTTTCTGTGTACCCATGCAGAACTGCCACATCCTTCTCAGCTGGATCTGTCCTTCTCTGAGGGGGCAGGCCTTGTTGACTGAGGTTGGGGAATTCACATCTCTGTGACAGAAGTGTGGCTTCCCTTTGTTTGCCTTAACTGCCCATCCCCTTGGCACTAGGCCCCTATTAAGTGTGTTGGTGATCAGCCTCACTGAAGCTCTTAGGGCCAGGCTGGGATGATGAGGCGGCACAAGTCCATCCCCCTGGGATGACAGAGCAGGACAGTTGGCTTTGTGCTCACCCAAGCTTTGGGAGGGGTGCAGGGAGGTGATGTGTGTGCTGCAGCACTGCTGCCCTCACTTCTGCTGGGTTCCCACGCTGCTGAGCACAGCTGGAGCCCAGGAGAATGACTGGTGCTGCACTGCCCAGAGCCATGCCATTCCCTGTCCACTGGGCACTCTGCTACCCCTATAGCAGGCTGTGTGTGTCAGCATGTGCTGCAAGCAGGAACTGTAAATCTCTGTTCCCAAAGGCTGTATCCAGGTAGAAGACAGCTTGTGACAGGCTGACATCAAAGATCAGGCAGGACCCCAGCACTGTCAGCAAGGGCTGAGTCAGCAGCACAGGGGGCAGGAACAGTGCCAGGAGTGCAGAGAGCCCCCAGGGCAGGGGCAGCAGCTGAGCTGCACCAGGGGCTGGAGAGGTGAGCCACCAGCTCCTGCTGTGCTGCTGCAGGAAGGTCTGGCTGCAGAGCACAGGGGATGGTGCTCGGGTCTGCACCACCTCAGGACAGAGTTCCAGCTCTCCATGGCTCATGTGCAGCATATTGCAAGGCTGGTGCATGGCCTCCTGCAGGTACAGATGTACAGGAATTGCCCGCACCAGAGGAGCTGCTGCTGCCTGGATTCTGTTGATGTATGGAAAACAAGTTCTCCTGAGGCATCCCAAGCACTCTTTCCACTTCCAGTTACCTGTGCAAATCCTTCCCTCAGTCAGAGAGTGACCTCTTGAACTATAGCTGGGTGCTCCTGGAGGTATGAAAGACAGCATGTGGGCACCAAAGCAAGAGGCATCCTGTTCCCAAAGGGAAGAAAGAAATTAAATTAATCTAATTTGCTTGAACAACATTTTAAAAAGCAAGGAATTCTCAACTCTGGGTATTAGACAAGGATCCCAGTTCTTTGAAAATCACTAACAATTATGGAGCTGCCTGATCAGACTGATGTGAACAAGACATATCAAAGGAGACAGTTTCTATGCGAAATTGGAGATCAGAGGGAGAAAGAAACACGGTTCACAACATGAAAGAAGGCGATTCCTGCAAATTAAAATACTTGGAAGTTAAAAGTAAAGAGAAGTGCTGTGAACGGCGTGGGCTGCATTTCCCAGCTGTGTGCTTAGAGAGGGGAGCTGGAGCCAAGAGCCTGTTCTGCTTTCCAGGCTACCTGCCTGCCACAACCTCGGAGCCTTCTGCAGTCTGGCCATCCTGGGGAGTGTTCGGGCTCCTCCAGAGCAGCCTTGCCCTGGAGACAGCCCAGGGAGGGTCTCACACATCATCTTCCCATGGTGCTGCTGCCCAGGCCCCGGCAGTGTGAGTGCAGAGCTGGAGGGACCCACACGCTGCTGCTGCAAGTCCCCAGCTCCCTCCCACTTCTCCCTCGGCTTCCCAGTGCTTTGCCCAGGAACAGGCAGCACGAAGAACAAGGTGGACACATCCTGTGAAAGCATAAACAGGCAAGGCTGGCAAGGAGCTTTCTGCTCAACCTTCCAAGGTTCAGCAGCTGGGAGGCAGATGGGGCTGGTCATGGACCTGGTGTGAGAAGTTCAGCTCCAGATGCTGTAGGAAGGGCTGAGGGTTCAGAATATGGGAGGCTGTTGGGCCAGGGAGGTGAAGTTCAGGATATTCTTGTGGGAAGTGGCCTGCCAGGCCCTTTTTGTGTGGGAGTGTTCCTTTTGTGGCATCAAGGCTGGATGCAGCTGTGATGAGGCTTTGTTATGGTTGGTATTGATAGTGATGTTTGCTGACTTGCCTGTGGGTATTTTCATGAGAGCAAATGGGGAGTGTGCCTTGCTGCCTTCCTGAGGGTGGAAGGAGGTGATCCCAGCTTGGTGCTGGCCAAGCAGGAGTATGAAGGCTGAAGAATTTAGGTTGGTTATTAGTGTATCAAGATCAAAGCCTGGGGACCTGCTGGTGGCCATGCCTGCTCTCAGCACCATTTGGATTCAGTCGTGCTCTGCTGGGGAAGGGGCTGGGATGGGCAGGGCTGCTCTCCAGCTTGGAGCTGTAGGGAGCTGCTCATTCCCTGTCTTTGCTGCTCTGAAGCCTTTGCTCTGCATCCCAGCCTGAAAAGTTAAGGATGACCCCCTCTTCCTCCTTTTGTGGTCTTGCCTTCCCAGACCTCGGTGGGGTTTGTGCTTGGGTGGTTTTTGTTCTCACTGAAGGCAGCTCTCAGCTGCACTCTCCATTCCCTGCCAAAAGCAGAGTCCCAGCTCCCAGAGGTGGGTGCCTTCCTGGGGCGTGAAGAGGAATAAGCCAAATACAGTCAGATCCGCTCTGTGACAGCAGGAGCAGATCAAAGGACATTATTTGCATAATGAAGGAGTACTAATTGGGAGGGAAAGTCATTTGATTTCCTAGTGTCTAAGAGGGAATAACAAATGAGAACTGCACAAACTCTCAGAGTAACTGGGAGTGCTTTGCAGCACAGCTGCCCCTTGCTCTGCTCTGGGGCCAGGGCAGTGTGTTTGGGTAGATATCATACGTGCTGCCCAAGACTGAGACTGAGGGTGAACTGAAGGCCTCTTTGTTCCAGGATCTTGCCTTGGCAGTGGTCAGAGTGCATTCTTAGGAAGGAGGAGCAGCACTCACAGGACATGTGATGCTCCTCTTAATATTCTCCCAGCCAGGATCTGTTTTCAGCTTGGAAATTTCTTTGGCTGTGGGTGGTTTCTGGGGGTTTAGTCAGCTTTAGTATCTGTCTTCCATGAACTCGTCGTTGTAAACCTCTGCAAAGGGAAAAGAAAAGGGGTTGCTGTTGTTATCTAATGGATCAAAAGTAGCAGAAGCAGGATGGTCAGGAGGATAAGGCTGGAGTCTGGGATTTGTTAAGGGCAGAGGTGGTGCCTGGAGCTAACACCAGCCTATGAGCCAGGTTGGAGAAGTCATTGTTTTCTACACAGGAATATCCTGCACTTGGAAGAAACACATCCAAAATGGGAGCTCACCCTACAGCTTTATCTGGCCTCCCTCGGCACAGCAGAACCAGCTGCAAAACCAGCAATTGGCTTTTCTGGAGAAACCTGATCTGGCCTGGGGCATCAGGAGCAGCTGCCATGGGAGGTTTGCTGCCTGGCAGGGAGGGCAGCTGGGGCTGTAGAGGAGTGGAGAAGGCCCTGCTCAGCCCCCTGAGGGAGCTGGGCTGGAGGCAATGCCCTGGAGTGACCCAGGCTGAGGAAGGTGGGGGCTCCTGGAGAGTATTTTCACTGGCTCCCCTGTGCCCAGGGCTGTGCATACCAAGGAGCAGCCTGTGTGTAGGATGGGGCCTGAGCTGCAAATCCTGTTTACAGCTTCACTGCTGTCCTGTCACCTCAGGGAGAAGCTGCTGGTCATGAGCTTGCAGGCTGCTCTGTGCTGGCACCTGAGGCTCAGTCTCTGGATACCCCACTGTGGATCTCTCCAAAACGTCAGAGTTGAATCCAGTACCAAAAGGAGAGACCTGCAGCTGCAGAAGAATGTAGGATGGGACACAGCCAACTGCTTTGGAACTGCAGGAGCTTCACCTTGTTACAGGAGGTGCTAAAATTAGCTGTATTTTGGGCTTCTTTCCTGATCTCCCTGGGGTCTGCTTAACAGCTGTCTGCTGCACTCAGGCATGAGCCCAAATCCAGCACATGGTGCCTTATGTTAGAAAACTCTGTTGGTTGCACAGGGTGGGTGTTGCAGCCCAGAGCTCACTTGGGGTCCTTGGGGAGCAAGCAGGGCCTGGAGTGAGGAGCATGCCAGGAAAGGCATATGCTCTCATCAGAGCATCACTCCTCCCTTGGTGCATTTCACTCTTATTTCTCTGTGTAGCACCATGTCCAGATTAGAGGCGATTTGGCTGTACAGACAGAAACTTGGGGTCAAGCCCTGACTCCAGCACAAAGCTGGCTGAATGCAGAAGTGATTATTGTGAAGAGAAATTGTTTAATCTCCATGCTGGAAGCAGAGAAAAACACTTTGTTTACCATGCAGCCAGAACACTTGCAGGCAATCTGATTTTTTTTTCCACCTTGCTAGAAACTGCTTAAGTCTTCTGTGTGTACCTGGAAGCTTCTGGGACAGCAAGTGGCTGGGAGGTGGAGCTTGTCCTGTCTGTTTGTCCTTAGTGAGATGAGTCCTTCCCCTTTGGCACTGCACTCCAGGTCACGAGACAGGCTCCAAACACTGTCCAGCCCAAGTAAGGACCCCATTCAGGGAACCTGAGCCTCTCCATGGAATGCCCCCCACAGCACCACCTTTACCTGCCTCATGCCAGGGGCTGGGGTGCTTTGTGCAGTGGCTTTCTCTTGCCAGACACCTCAAAAGAAGTTTCTTTGCAATTGCACCCTGCCAGGTTACTGGCACTGTCCTTGTGCTTGTCCTGCGAGGACCCCCTTGTGAGAGGGCTGTGCAGTGAATCTCCTCTGGGCCTGGCTTTCTACCAAGTCAGAATGTTCACAAGATTGCAAGAAACTCACTTCTGCTCCAGTAATTTTTTAAGCTCCTGTAGTTCATTTTTTTCCCTGAAGTCCTGCCTGAATGTGTCTGAGGTACATCAGCCTCTGCGGGTGTTTGGGGCCAGACAAAAGCTGTAAATTGCATTGTTTATAAAATCCCACCTGCCTCCTGCCCCGTGGCACCCAGGCACCTGGGATGGGAGTGCTGCACACTGGCATCAGGCCAGGGAATGTGGCTTTGAATGACACAGCACTCATTGCAGGGTCCCTGATGTTTTGCAGGGCTAAAGTGCCCAAGTGCTGTCCTGGAGCTGGCCAGATCCACACAGAAAGGGGTCTCAGCATGGCCAGAAAATGTCCCTGGTCTCTGCCTGAGCTGAAGATGGCAACTGAGCCCCAGAGCTGGTCTCACCAGTTCCACCACAGAAGGGTGACTGCTGCCATGAGGAGGGACAGTCAGATTTAGCAAGTGTTGGTTTTTCCTGCTGCTCATGTGGCTCTTTGCCTGCCCAGAGCCTGGCTGTACTTCTGTCCCTGGGGAATGGACAGGGCCCAGTCACTTGCTTGTGGATTCAGGGCAGGGCTTCTCTGCTCGTGGATCTATTTGGAGTTTGCCTGTCAACATTTCTTTTAGCTAAACGTGTTTGGAGTGAGTGGCATAGCAAGTGGTCTGGAGCTATCAGTCTTCCTCATGCAGGGTCGCTGGGACTGGCCCCAGAGGCTCTGGGGCCTGTGGGAAGGCGGTCATGGGTGCCAGGACAGGCCTGCTCTGGTATTCCAAATGTGGCCTGGGAGCCCCATCCGTGCCATCCCATCCATGAGCTGAGCTGCTGTGCCCTGGCAGCCCTGGGGACACTCAGCACGGCAGGGTGGCAGTGGGGGCTGAGCTCTGTGCTCATGGGCAGGGGCCCTGAGGAGACACGGCTCCGGCACCCCGCAGCTCCCGGGGCATGGCGGGCACCGCTCGGGGTGCTGCCCCTCGCTGCCCTGCTCACCCTGCTGACAGCACAGAGGGGATGCTGCTGGCAGAGCTCAGGGCTGGCTGCTGTCCCTGGCAGGTCTCCAGGATGGCTCAGGGTGTGGAATGGGGACAGCCCAAGCAGGGCCCATGGGGACAGAGGCTGGCGGGCAGCCAGAAACAGCTAGGCTGAGGGAAGTATTGCTCTGGAAGTGAGGGTCTTGCTCCCCCTTTCTTCTGGAAAAGGAGAATCAAATCAGGTTTTGTTTGATCTGCTGTGCCAGATCTCACCTTTGCAGAGGGAGGATAAGAGATGGATTCTGACCTGTTAATTTTTATGTAAAATTGTTGGTTTCCTCTGATCTGTGGAGTGAGCTTGTCGGGGGTGGGACCAAGGTCTTATCTTATTTTACATGTCTAATTATCTCTCTGGATACGGGCTCGGGCTTCTTGGTTATGGGAGGCGGGTGATAGAGTACATGATGGATGTTTAGATTTTATTTAGTGTATCTTTTATGGCTAAGGCATGTGCCAGAAAACTAAATAAAAGCTGTACATGCTGTACTTGCTGTGGGCAGTGCTGTGCTTGGAGAGCAGGGACTAATATTGGAGCAGGGTGGGAGCCAGGGAAAACTTGTCTGCAGGAAGGAGGGGACCAGGTTAACCTGAAATTGAATACCATTGCTCTTCACGTGGAAAGAGAGTGGGAGGGAGGGGCGGGAAAGGGATAAGTGAAGGTTAGGGGAGGATGCTGGAAAGTTGAACTAGTGAATTCCTGATACCCTTTAGGTGACCTTGAGCAGGCTGCAGTGCACCTTCACAGACAAGAAGTCAAGGCACAAAGTGGGGTCAGTGTTCCCTACCTGGCTGATGTTGCTCTTTTGTTAATGAGATGCTGTGAGGGTAGGTGGGGAAGGGCCAAGCCTTCATCACCTCTGGCATTGCAGCCCAAGGGCACTGTGCCCCATCTCTGCCTCTGAGTGAAGGTGTCTTGCTGCAATGCTCCTCGTGCTCCTTGGTTTCCCTTGCCTTAGGGCAGAAAACTCTGGTCCCAAACATGGAGCTCACCCCTGGGATCTGGAGGTGGATCTGCTGCCCTGTTGCCCAGTTCTTGGGAGTGCCCAGCAGCTGTGGGCCAGGAGCTCTCATTGCTGGGACAGGAAACCTGAGAGCAGCAGCCCACTTCACCTGTCCAAGGCATGTCTTAGAATGGTGACACAAACCGTGCTCTGGGTGGGCACAGGTCCTGCCTCCTCTTCAGACTCTGCAGTTTTGCAGCATTCAGGTAAATACTGGAACACAGGGAGTACAGCTGTGTCTGACAGGAATGGATTAGGAGGTCAGTTATGCAATGGAGTGAATGCATCTTGGGGGAAGCAGCATGAGATGCAGTCTGGTGCAAACATTTAGTGGCCATCCTGCCTCTAATGATCCCTGGGTTGGGATGACTGCTCAAAGATGGCAGGAACAGCAGGCTGTGGTGTGCTCCTCGGGGCACCTGCTCTGTGTGCAAATGTGCAGTCCTGACACAGGGTATACAGGGCAAGGCCAGGGAAATAACTGATGGGCTTGGGTACCTGTGGGTGAGTTTTGAATCTCCTCAGCAGGAACAAGTGGTTTCTGGAGCGTGGGATGTCTGTGCGAAGTCAGCAGGCTCTGCCTGTGCTGCAGGTGCAGAGTGGGTGCTGCTGTGGACACCAGGCTCTCAGCTGATTGCTGCCAGGCTGTGCAGAGGGAGTTCTCTCTTGTTCCCAGGGGCAGGTACTGCTTTCTGTGATTCTCAGACTTTGGCACCTCCAGCATCCCTAGCAGGCTTCTCTACTGAAGCTGGGAGAAGGATGCTCGGAGACCCTCGTGTCATTTCCCTTCTCTGGTCCCTTTTTTTGCTTTCTGATCAAAAACTTCCCAAGGGAATGTGCCAGGATGCCCGAGGGAATGTTCAGTGCTGGTGTGGGGGTGATCTGCCTTGGCTCATACCTGCTTGAAGGAGTTGTGTTATGGCAGGGAGAGGAGGAGGAAATGCAGCAATAGTATTTCTTAAACAGTTGTTTGCAAGGCAGAGAGCCAGTGTTGCCGTGGTGTAAAATCTGGACGTGCCTGGCAGGGATGCACCATAACTTCACTGGAGACAGCAAAGCATAAATAAGTTGACTCAAACTAGCTTGTTGCTGAAGACCGATGAGGGGGATTCTCCTGTTATCAGCAGAGCTGCAGCTCTGAGAAGGCTGCTAGGGAGAATGAAAAGCAACCATGGTAACTGCTCGTTTCCCTCCGTGAACACCCTTTCCAGGAGATCAGAGTGAACTGGACTGGGGGGAATGTGTGCATCCCAGCTGCTCACAGCAGCACTGCTCTCTATGCTGCCTCATCTCGTGCCTGAGTCCAGGCAGGGCTGGTGCAGGAAATCCCTGGCTTGCCTGCAGGCTCTGGGCTTGTGGTCTCCTGACAAAGGAGGAGGAAGGCACCAGGGACTGAAGCTGCTCATCCCCTTCTGGATGGTTTCAGCTCCATATCTGCCTGCTGTGACATAGGAACAGGGGCTGCTTCTGACTGCCTGGTGTCAGTGCTTGACCTCTGGGCAGGGATGCACCGAGTGTGGTGCTGGACATGAAACAGGGTAGCCTGTCCTCACAGTGCTTTGGTCACACCACCTCCTTTCTCAAGGTGTCCGTAGGTAGGGGTAGGCTTCCCTTCCTTCCTTCCTTCCTCCCTCCCTTCTGTTGTCTCTGTAGATCTCAGCCCCTTTGCTCCTGCCCCCACCCTCATGTCCTGCGTCCTACTTTTGTTAAATTGAACATGATGTCAAATTAAAGCCATCACAGGGACAGTTGGAGTGAAGTACCCAGTTTAATGAGGCAGCCTTGAAAATCAATAACTTAATTGCAGACATTTGATGGACTTTCATCCAATTTATAGTCCTCCTGCCCTGCTACGTGTAGAGCATGAGTACCTGGTGCTATGTCTGGCTCTGGGCAAGTGAAAGCCTTTCCTCTCCTCGGGCTGTTGTCCCTGTGCAGTTCTGCTTGCTGCAGAGTGGATCAGGCCCCAGCTGGGTGGTCACTCTGTGGTCTGGAGGTGACCATGTCACTGTGTGCTGACAGGAAGGGCAGGTGTGAGTATGACATCCCCAGCTCCTTCCCAGATGGTCCAGTTGAAGGCTACTGGGAGAAAAGCTCCCAGCTGTTCAGACAGTGATCTCCTGGAGCGTAGGTCCTGCTCCAGGATGGCCCAGGATCCTGTCCCTGCTGCCACTGTGCAGCACACCAGAGGCATTTGCAGCAGTGTCTGCAGTCCTGGCTTTCAGGCTTTTGGTGGGGAGGTGGTGCTGCATTTGCACCCAGCTGTTCTCTTTTTCCCTCATCACTTGCAAGCAACCAGTGTTGGGCCCTGCACTGAGGTCTGTGTTGCTCTTCTAAACTCCTGACTTTCTGTTTTCCTCCTTGTCCCTGCTGCAGGCACCTCTGTGATGCAGGTGATGGCCTCCGATGCGGACGACCCCACCTACGGGAGCAGTGCCCGGGTAGTCTACAGTGTGCTGGAGGGGGAGCAGCACTTCACTGTGGACAGCAAAACAGGTGAGCAGCACCCAGCTGGGCTGGGCCAGGAGACCCAACAGTGGCTGTGTGTCCTGGGCACGAGTGTGAGCCAGCAGATCTGTGCCTCCCTGCTGGCCACTGGTGCTGGATACTCCTGGCAGGGGTGTTGGAGAGGAAGCTCAGGAGCCTTGTTCAGGCTGCCCAGCTCCATGCCCTGCCTGCAGGCAGCATCTGCAGCTGCCAGCCCAGAGTGCCTGGTCTGCACCTGCTCTGGCCAGAGCTCCTCTCTGCCTGGAGCTGGAATGCCCCCACAGGCACATAAAACTTCAGTGTAGAAGGTTTAAATACTACCAAAGGGGCCTTCCCAAAGGCTGCATCATTATCACCAGGGCTTTGATTAAAGGTAACACTTTAAATTAAGGATAGGTTTATAAATGTTCTATTAATATTTAATGAAAGAACAGTAGAAGCTGCTCCATTCCTTAATAACTTATAATAGAGCCTGTTGTAAAATGCCTCTGTAATAAATCCGTGGCAGATGATGCTCTGACATACTGGTTAGAGTAGACCATAACCAGGAGATGTTGGGGTATATATTCTCCTTGCCTCCCAGGAGTTTGACTCTCATTACCCTTAATGGGAGCCTCACAAGCTTGCTAAGGAGGGAAGACACTCAAATGCTAATAAGTGATATTTAAGGCACAAAGCATGCAGTAAAGTGCCCATAGTTTAATGAAAATTTGTCAAATGACAAGCAGGCTGAGAAGCTGCAGCTTGTGTTGGAAAACTGGACAGCAAAGTCTTCCCCACCCTATTGCTGAACTGCAGTGGCATGGACTGAGATCAGCCCCTGGGCTGAAGTACCAAGTCTCTGTCAGGCTGATCTGTGTCTGTGCTGATAGATATTTTCTAAGGCTGTTTTTGTGTAAGTCAGAGTTAAATTTGTTTGAAGATGATGGTGTAAGGAGAGTGTAAAAGAAGGTCTGTGTGCCTGAGCCTCTGCATCTGCAAGAAACCCTGCACGTTCTGGCAATGCTCTGGTACACATGGGGAAGGTGGTCCCAGCCCTGGCTCTGCCACCAGCCTGGCTGCTGCTGGAGAAACACTCAGATTTGGAGTTTGGGAGCTCCTACACACACCTGACATCAGCACTGTGGCATGTGGTGGGAAATGCCTTTTTCTGGACTGGGGCTGGTGCAGTGGGGGGAGGGCACAAGCAGCAGATTGGGGCTGTACCCACCCCTTGCTCAGGAGCTGTTGCACCTGGGCTCTCTTCTCTCCCAGATTTGCTTTGTTTTATAATGTGTGTGTAGCAATAATAGGCTAAACACTGAAAATTCAGGTGCACATGAGATCCTGTTAATCTGAGACAGCTTTGTGCGAGTGGAAGTCTGGCTGCTAGAATGGAGAGGGACCACTGGGAGCAAACTGCACAAGCCAGGACGTGCAGAGGCTCAGCTTCCTGCCACATTAATGTTCTGTATTAAGGCATAAACTAAAATGTGCCCTGTGGGACTGTGGTGAAAATTAATGTCACTCTGGGAATCCAAGCTTCTTGATTCCTTGACTTTTTGTATCTTAATTCTCAAGCTGGCTGTTTCCTACACTGGGGGGTTGATTTACTGTTTTACTTGCTTGTGTTTCATAAAGGCAAAATCGCTGACAGTCTGCAGAAGACTCCGGCCCCTCTTGAGCACGTCTGTTCCCAGGATATCTGGCTGCTAACACAGGTGTTGGGGCTGACTGGTGGTGTCTGAGCTGCAAATGGCCTGTGGCAGCTGCCTCACCAGCACTGCAGGAACTGCAGGGCTGCAGCTCTGCCCATCAGTCACTCAAGTTGTGGCTGCAGCCTGTCCTGTGCCCCTCTGTCAGCGCTGGCCCGTGTGGATGCAGCAGTGCTGCGGGGGCACAGGGTGTCATCATATCCATCCAAGCACACCCCAACCTGCTCCCACTCTTATTTTGTTAGAATAAGTCTTTATGCTGCACAGGGGAATCCAGGTCTGATAGCCTGGGGTGGCCCCGCTTCTGCCCTGAGCATAAGATTTAATTATCCATAGCAGCAGCGTAGCTCTCAGAGCCACCATTGTTATTAATGGCCATAAAAAGAACCATAAAAACCTGGCATGTTACATTTCTTATAATATATGATAATGAAGAACAATTTGATTTCCCTTTTTGGTTTTGACCTCTTTCTCTGCCATTTCTTGCAAGTCCATGCGTGCATGTGCTGCCTTGCACACAGCCTCAGCCCCCAACTCCTTCCAGCACAGGTTCTTTCTTCCCTCCTTGCCTTGTGCTCTTTTCACACCCTCCTTCATAGCACAGGTGTGGCATGTACAAAAGTGGTTTCCATGCTTGAGTACTGAACATGGACCATGTGCAGCTGACTTTGTCTCCTGTTCTTGGATGTTACCAGCTGTAGTGTTCAGCTGGGATTTCCTATTCAATAGACCTTTCACAGGCAGACCCAAACTGTCTGGATGCTGTGCTGTGCCAAGTCCTGCCACTCAGTAAGCCCTGAATGCCTGCAGCATTTCGGGTCTTTTTGGAGGGAGACAAGCATCTAAATGGCTCCACTGGAATACTGGGAGCTGCAGGATGGCATTTTTGCTGTAGGAAGATTCCAGAATTGAATGATGGTGAAGAGAAAGCACAGCTGATACACATGAGCTTTTCTTTCTTCCGTATACACCAGCCACTCTCATGCTTTGAGATTAGTTTCACAGACTGAAACTTGTGTTGTGTACACCAAATCAGGTTCAAGAACTTCACCTGTGTGTGCTGAAGGTCTAGGCTGGCTTTTTTCACGTGAGTTGGGAGCTTTGTATGCGTAAGCTTTTGAGGCAAGGTTTTCTTGCCAACTGTAAGAATATCCCTGTGGCTTGTTGCAAGAGCCTGCAGGCATTAAGCTTTGTAAGCTTTGTGCTGCCTTCCTCACTCAGACAGGGTGCAGCCAATCTTTGCTCCTTGCAGCAGGTGAGCAGCAGTAGGAGGCTGTGCTCTCGTGGCTGTGCTCTCGTGGTGACCAGCACACAGCTCTGCCCTGCTGCTTCCAGTGGGAAACAGCCTCTTCTGCTGCTGTGGTGGGTGTTGGCTCTAGGTGAGAGCACTAATCTGACAGTAGAATCCCTCTTGCTGCTGCTGGGCCACGAGCCCAGCTCTGCCCAGAGTTACACAGGGTGGGAGGTGTAGTGGCAGCTCCTGTTCCAGCTCCAGGAATCTCATCCTCACTAAAATCTTTCAAGCTTATGCTTTTCCAATATGGAGATGTGCACCTGAGTGTGGGCACTCTCAGTGCATTTACATGAGAGGAGAAATCTCTGCATTTCAATCCTCATGCTGTGTTTTCATGCTGCTTTAGATCACCCTGCGTTCTCTGTACCACTGCAGATTATTCACCTTTATAGGGGCAAATCTCTCTTTTGGCAGGCAGCTGTGATTGCCTGCTCATGTCTGTTCCCGTGTCCTTTGCAGTGCCCTTTCTTATCCCTGGGCAGTGTGGCTGGAGACTCACTGCTGCCTGTGATCCCTTACACACAGCCTTCCTTGGGAGGGAACCTGAAACACCCCCACAACCTGGTGCCCCTGTTTCCAGCAGTCTTGTTCATCCCTTTTCAGGGATATTGAGTGCTATAGAGCAACCAGAGCATGTAACACCACAGGTTTTGTGATGTTTGATGCTTTCCTTAAAAGCTAGCTTGTCAGTTTGGGGCTGTGCATGGGAACCTGGCTTTTTACCGTGAGGAAGAAGCTCTTCTTCAAAACTGTCACTCTGCTGAATGCAGAGAAAAGGCAGAAGAACTCAGAAGGTATTTGAAATGCAGTCTGGCATTTGTGATGACTTAAACCAGCTCCTGAGTTCTAGAGCCTGTGTCCTGATTTAAAGACTGAGCTGGTAAGAACTTGGAGCTTTTTATGCCAAGGAGAATGGAGATACCAGCCTGCTGGGATGAAGCTGATGGTTATTTGTGTGCAGTCCTTAATTGTTTCATCCCTGCCTGCCAGCCTTGCTGTGTTTGGAGACAGACCACAGCCCTGGTCCTGGGGCAGCAAGGCTGGACTGGGAGAGGAGCTGTGTCTGGGAGCCTGCTGCTCACTGAGCTGGGCTGATGAGCTGTTGATCTGTGTGATGTGGTGGTGGGAGGCAGAACACGTTTCTCTGCTGTTCTTGCCAGTTTGTTAAAAATGCTCCTTGGTGCCTGGAAACACAGATGTATCAGAATGTGTGTGTTCCTGTGTGCCCAGGGGGTTGTGCAGGTCTGTTACCCATCCCTGTCTCTTACCCACCAGAGCTGTCCACAGGCACAAGAGAGGCTAAGGCACAAGAGTCTGCAGAGAAGCCACATTTCTGTAAGGGGATTCCTCTTGTTAGCGAGATTGAGCATTAACAGCTCTTTTCTGAGACTGGTACAGGAACTTCAGCTGATTTGGGACCAAATTGTATGTTTGGTCATCTTGAGGAAATTAGAGTGTATCTACTAAAGTGCCAAGGGAATTAATGTTAAGTGATGAGGGACTCAGCTGCTAAAAGAAGGGACAAAGCCAGGGTGAGTGTGCTCTCTGCACATGTCTCTGGCACGGGCAAGGCTGATTGCAGCCTGGAACAAGCCCTTGTTAGGTGCTCCATGAACCTCCTGACCCTTTGTGCCTCATTCTTCACTCAGAGCACCTTTAGCTTCTGCCTCTCAAATTGTGCTGAGCTGAAGTACAGGATGTGGGGCTGGAGGGTGACTGAAGTGCTGGTTCTTGGGGCCAAGACCTCTTCTGCAAGGCCTGACCTCCTCCAGGATGTGTGCTTCCAGCAGGACTCGTGTCTTGGCAGATATACTGGTATTTCTGTGTCCCTGCAGGCAGGTGAGGGCACAGGTGAGGAATCTGCAGTCTGTTTGGCAGGTGCCTTGCTATTCCTGGCCTGAGGCAGAGATGGGTTTGATCTAACTGACCAGGCTGCTGGCAGAAATTAATCTGTTTTATCCAGCTAAATAGGAGAGGGATAGAGGAGACAGACCCAGTTTCTTCTCAGGCATGCACAGTAAAAAGACCCAAATGGCAGGAAGACAGGGCTTGTCACCATGGTGGTGACACTTCCATCCCTGGAGATACTAAAAACTTGACTCTTTATGGCTGAGGGTAATCTAATCTGCCTTTGAAGATGCCTGCTTTGAGCTCTAGATGGATCAGGAACCTCTTTAGGATAGGTCCCTGCTTGTTACTTCATGACTTTCTGGCTTATTGCTCCTCCTACCCTCAGCTGGAAGGTGCCTTGTCCAGACAGTCTCTGAGGAGGTGGACATCTGACCCAGCAGAGCAAAGCCCATAATGATGGGATTCCTGGAAGGCAGCTACCTGCTGAGTGCTTTGTCCTGCTTTTTTATCACCCAAAGAGAGTCTGCCTTTGGAGCAGATTCAGTGGTATTTATGTGATGCTGTTAGTGTCCCCTTGCCTGGTAATTATACTGATTAATCTGGATCATGCTGGAAAGCCACATGTGCCTTGTACCAGAGGGTATGCCACCATGTGTCCACATTATTCAGCTATAACAGATACTGACAAGAGCGGGGGAGACAAGTCTGAGCTCGAGGTTGTTCTTGCTTTGTTAGCAGTGTCTGGGAAAGACGAAGTTTGTCAGTTTTTCCAGCTGGAAAGAAGGTGAATCTTGGGAGATGATAGCAATGACTTTTCTGTGCTCTCTGTACAGCCTTGAGGAAGGTCTGTCTCCATCCCTTGCAGCTTCTTTGCAGAGTCCCTGGGGGTCAGGTTTTGGGAGCAGAGACTATCTTGGCTCTGAAAGATGGGTCCATGTAGGTTTGCAGCTGGTGGATGTTTAAGGCAGTGCTCGTAGTGCCACATGGATGTGGAGCATGTGTGGAGACCCTCATTGGCCACGGCCATTCGCAAATGGTGAGTGGTACCTCGGCCTGGAAGACAAAAGCAGCCTTACTCTTGGGCTGGTGGCCTGATGTGGCCCATACATTTTGGGAACAGCGTGCCAGTGACAATCCTGATGGGGCTCCTGGAGGTCTGTCAGTCTGTCTGCAGCAGATCCCCAGCTTTGCAGGATGGACTGGACACACAACACCATGAGAGGGAGTTTCTGATCAGTCTCCACCCCTGCCACAGGTAGAGATTTTGTCTGCCTTGTGCTGCTGGAAGAACAGGAGCTGGCTGGGGACATTTGTCCTACTCTGCATGTGCCAAACAGCCTGGACTTGCTCCCTGTTGGGACAAGTGACCTTGGAGGTGTTCTGGGAAGTGCCTGAGCACTTTCCTCCCATCTTGCATGGCGTATTATGAGCTATATCATTACGAGCAGCTCAGTTAAGTCATTACAGCCTTGGTGAATGCATGAGCTTTTTTCCTCTCATCCCAATTCATCACTATTGTGCTGACATGAATCATTTTCATTATAAAATGCTTCAGACCCCGTTAATTAACAGAATTGCTTAAATTTCAATGAGATAGTGCTTGCCCAGAAATAGCAGTTTTGTATTCACAGTGGAGTGGCAGGAGAGGCCTGTCAGCATGAGCTGCTGGGGCTGCTCCCTGAGCCCTGGGTGTTTGTGCAGGGCTGGCCCTGCTGCCCACATGGGAGGGTGCCATCCTTGCTGGGATGGGTGCCCACAGACACGTTCTTGCCTCCCTTTCCTGCATTCCCTCTGCCTCTGGTGGGATTCCTTGCTGAGTGGCTTCCTCTGAGCAGAGCCCGGATGAATGAGGGGGTCAGAGCACACCCTGGGCCCCATCACAGGGTAATCTCCTGCTCCCTTATCCATGGGGCTGAAGGCAGGAGAGTGCAGGTAATTACAGAACCTGAAGCGACAGATGGACAAGGGAAGCTGGGTGCTAATTGTGCCTATCCATGAGAGCTGGAGAATGGCAACGATCTGAAATGGTGGTTATGTCTTTATAATAAATCCTAACAATGCTAATCATTGGAATAATTGCTAGTTTCTGAGAGGAAGGAATGATAAATGTCTCCTGAACAGTTTTGCCAGCTCCTGCTGCACCTGTAATGTCATGCAAAGGGCGAGGGGGAGGAATTTCATCCTCCCAGCTCCGTGGCATTTCTGGCTGCCTTTGGGCCACAGCGCCAGTGGCTCCATGGTGTGAGCCCTTGTCTGGAGGTGCACAGTGCCACATCAGACACGTGAACAGGGAGACTGGAAACCTGCTGGCCTTGGAGTGCAGATGCCTGGTAGCCTTGAGGCTATCCCTGTAGCCATTTCTTGGCTCCTTGCAGCCTGCTGGAACTCAGCTCTGCCTGTGCTGTTCTCTTGGTGACTTGGAGCCTTGATGCTCTACCACTGCTTGATGTGCTGCACATCCAGCTAATGGATTGCAAGGTGCTCAGACCACTGGGTGATTCTCTGCTTTTTGCTCAGCAAGAAGGGAGCTCCCTGTTCCCCCTGGGTCAGACCCCTCACTGGAGACCCATTCCAGCAGCCTCCTCCAGTACTGTCCCTAGCACTGGGCAGGATTGCTGGTGAAACAAAGCAGAGATGAATTTGCAGTTCACAGCAGGAGGAGGTAAAGCTGATAGTTAAACAGAAAACCCTGGAAGACAGAGGATTTACAAAAGCATAAACCAATGTCTAAATCTGTGGGAATGTTAAAAAACTGAGCAGGAGGGATTCTAAGCTGATTCCTGTGTGTTATGGGATGCTGCTGGTACAGTGGGACTGGAGTGTGGTGCTAATGACCTTGCATCCATGTAGGCACTCCTTCCTTCCTGACCCTGGTGCCACGTCAGGGCAGAGTAGTTTATTTCTTTCTTTCTTTCATCCTCAAAATTTTTCTTCCCTACTTTGTTTCCCTGTAAATTAAACAGTTGTGGGTAACTGGTAATTTCTGCATTTCACAGAGGTTTCAGGCTTTTACTGCTCTTTGTTTTTTGTTTTACAAACCTTGATATTTTAGTCCTGGTCATTTCCCCAATCCCAGATGAATACTGGAGACCTATAAACATTGCTTTTAAGAGACTTACTTTTGTAAGAAGTACTACCATACCATTCATTTTGTTAAGCTCCAGTGCATTCTCTGACACAGAGCACACAACAGTGTTTTGTTGTCTCTTGTCTCCTTAACTTAGAAGGACATTTGAAAACGAGGGGTTTTGTGCTGACAGACTTTTAGAAACGTGCTTCCCCCATTCTCCAAATCACACAAGTCCCCCCGAGATGTGCCTGGTAGATGGAGCCTGGGCAGGGGCACCCCTGTTCTGTAAGGGGTGCTGCAGCAAGCCTGACCCCTCTCAGCAGATCAGGATAAGTGGGCTGTTGCAGATCTGTACCAGAGGGGTTTTGTGACTCAGCCTGGGTTTTTACAGAGTAGACCTTGAGGCTGGCCCCAGCACAGCCCCTGCATTTGGATGGGGGTGAGGATGAGTCCTCTCTTCCTGTGACTCCTGCCCCCACCAATCCTCTGAGCAGATCTTTCACCCACCTCACGGTCACCCTCAAAGCACAAACCTCCTTTGTGCCAGGGTTTAACCCAGTGGGAGCTGCAAGTAGCCCACAGGAAAAGCAGCAGTTGGGACTCTTTCACGCTTCATGAGGAGACTTGCTGGGAGCAGGTTGGGCCTGTGGCCATTCCTGGGCTTCAGGAGGATTTTTGGGATGTTTCTGGCTGGCTGACAACCCCCTGGGCTTGTTCTTCTCCCCAGTGGCCTTGTCTCCCCTTAGCTGGCTTATGCTGCTGTGACCTCTTACAGAGGGGTTGAGCAGATACTGTTTGTGGCCAGCAGTGAGTTCCTGTGGCAGAGGCAGCCAGCAGAACCAGGGCTGTGCTTGGGGAGAGTGTCCCCAGCAGTCAGGGGAGGTGACAGTCCCTTCTACTGTGCACTGCTGAGATGCAAGTGCCGTATCTGACACCAAATACGATTCTGTGGTCCTACCAGAATGAGTCCAGGGAAGGGCCATGAAGGTTGGTGAAATCCTGGAGCAACTGCCCTGTGTGAAGAGGGAGATTCAGCTGATCCTCTTTAGGTCTGGATCTTGTCCAAAGTAATCTCCAGTGACCCCTTCCAGCCTCACCCTGTCTGTGGCTCTGTGACCTGCCTGTGCTCAGCTGTCCTGCTGGTTTCCAGGTGTGATCCGGACAGCCGTGGCAGACCTGGACCGCGAGACACAGGACCGCTATGAGGTGGTGATCCGTGCAACAGACATGGCAGGACAGCTGGGTGGCCTGTCTGGCTCCACCACGGTCACCATCGTGGTCACTGATGTCAACGACAACCCACCACGCTTCCCTCAGAGTAAGTCCTGCTGGCCGTGGGGGTGGGCTCTGGAGCATGTCCTGGTTCCCTGTGGGTGGTGGGATGGAACCTACAGGCTGAGCCAGCCTGGCCACTCCAGCTGATGGCAGGGTGACAATACCAAAGGACCATGGCAGCTCCTGGCCTGGGTGTGAATGTGTCCCTGCCTGGCAGCACAGTGGGTGGCAGATCCCTGCTCCAGTGCAGGTCCTGGAAGCAGGCATGGCTTGTGTGGTAGGAGAGCAGGGCCAGCCCTTTCCTGAGCTCTTCCAAGCAGCTGGAAGCCAGCAAGGTCCACCATGCTGCTGTCCCCTCTGGGAGCTTGGGCTGGAACTTGGCTGCTGGCCTGGCCCCTCCTGGCTGCTGTGTGAGAATGTGAGAGTGCAAGGACAGCGACACTGCTGAGGGACAGCAGCCTTGTCACAGCACAGCTCTGTTTTCCAACCTGCTGCTGATGGCCTGTGGCTGGTGCTGGTTTCTGGTCTGGGACCCTCCCCATACACAGTGCAGGGTGATCCTGCTGCAAGGAGTGGGCTGTGAGGGCTCTGCCGTGCACTTCAGCTGTGGCCTGGCCTCTCCAGGCTGGCAGGCCAGGGAAGGGGCTGCAGCTGGAGGAGGCTCAGCTCTTGGGCTGCATCTCCTAGAAATCAGAAATTGCAAGGCAATCTTTGCAAGGAATCAGAGAGCACTGATTTCAGGGCAGTGTCCATGCAGAGAAATCAGCCCTTACTTCACACAGCATCTAGAATGTCAGTGCTCCCCAGTTATCTTCCCTCAGCCCTTGGTTTTGGCTGGTGTATTTACTTCTTTTGTTGGGGCATTCTGGACTGTAGACACAGTGGGGTTTGAGCAACCCTCACAGCCCAAAGGTGCCCCAGGGAAGTTTGTGAAGGCTGGGGCTGGTTCAAAGGCAGAAGAAGTGACCCTGGTACCCATTTCTCCTCCAGAGATGTATCAGTTCAGCATTGTTGAGACGGCCCCCGTGGGCACTGCCATCGGGAGGGTGAAGGCAGAGGACTCTGACGTCGGAGAGAACACGGACATGACATATCAAGTGAAGGATGAGGAGGGGGTGGAGATGTTCAAAGTCACCACGGACAGCAATACCCAAGAGGCTGTCATCACGGTACAGAAGGTGAGAAGTCTTGATTGAGTAGGGAGGGCACAGGTCCCTAGGAGGACCCTTTCCTTTGGGGACTGCTGCTGTTGAATCTGAATTGAAGAAAATGCTCTGAGTGCTGCTCTAGCAGCAGCAGTTGCTTTTTTATGCCTGCTGATGCAGGGAGAGACCTGTCTCTGCTGTGCCTGCATGGCAAAACACAGGGAGGAAAGACTGAGAAGGAGCAGCACAGAGTGCCTGCTGGAGTCCCCCAGGGTGGCTTGGGGGTGGCAGTGAAGCAGTGAGCTGTGCAGAGGAGACACCATGCATAGCACTATAAAGAGGAATGCTTACAGCTGTTATTGATAGCACCTGTTAGAGGAGAAAAATGCCCACCTAATTCCTGTACCTGACCAGAAGCACTTTAACTATATCTGCTTTTGGTGGCAAAAACAATCAAGCAAATACTTGGTGCAGGCAGAAAAGAATGATTGTTCTTCAAGGCCACTGTATGCAGCTTGCCTCCCTTGTAGAAATAAGAGTGGGGTGATTAATGATGAAAACTCGCTCATGTGCAGCACACACTGTGCTGTCTTCCCAGTGAATCCTGGCTGCTCACAGCCCAGGCACCCTGTTAGGGGCCCTGAGGGGAGTGGACTGATGGTTTCTGCTTCCTCCTGCCCCCTTGGTTTGGGTGCTGCTGGCAGAAGGACAAAGCAAAAGCTCCCAGGCTGCTACAAGGGCACTGCTTGAGAGCAGGTGGCTTTAGTGGCTCTAGTGGCTTTAGTGCTGCTGCCCTGGTGTCTCTGGTGAAGGAAGGGGCAGCAGAGGGGCTGCTTGGGCTGGCTGTGGCTTACCCTCTTCCCTTGTCCCAGCCTCTTGACTACGAGTCAAAAAGAGTGCACACTGTCGTGGTGGAGGCCCTCAACAAGTTCGTGGACCCGCGGTTCGTGGACCTGGGCACCTTTCGGGACCAGACCATTGTTCGAGTCTCAGTGCTGGACGTCGATGAGCCCCCCGAGTTCCGGCCCCCCTCCAACCTGATGGAGGTCCAGGAGGATGCACATGTTGGATCTATCGTGGGGGTGGTCACTGCCCTGGACCCGGACACAGCAAACCACCCTGTCCGGTAAAGCAGCTGTCCAAACCTGACATCATCCCCCTTCCAGCCGTGGGCACGGGGTCATCTGCAAGGGACATGTGGAGCCCCTGGGAGGGCTTGTGGCCATGGCAGGGACAGAGGAGGTGGGAGAGTGCAGGTAAAAGTGGCAAGTGCTGCATGTGGATGAGTGTCTCGTGGGACAGGCAGCTGGCAGGTGAGTGGCAGCCTGTGCACGAGCAAGCGCAGCGGTCTCGGTGGCAGATACGTCACTGGCAGGTGATGGCTTTGTGAGTGCAAGGGAGTGTCAGGGAAGGTGCCTGGGTGATGCCTGTGTGTCCTTGCTGCTGACAGCAAGGTATCTGCAGTGGTACCTGACACAGACTAGACACTGGGAGTGGCAGGAGGACAGTGGTGAAGGGTGATAAATGAGGTGAGGCTTGGGAGGTGCAGAGCCACAGCCTGTCTGTGTGTGCGTGCATGTGTGCATAGGATCAAAGATCAGAGGAGTTTATATTTGGGCAGGGGACATAATCCAGGCAGCAGCTTATCTGCACAGGACATTTCCCATTTCCATTTAATTTGTGGCTAAAGAGATTGTTACCTTGTTAAATTGTTATTACCTAAGGCACAAAGCAGCCTTCTGCCCCTGCCAACTGGCCTGAGTCATGAGCAGTTGGGTTGAAAATCTGGTGTTCAGAAAACATCCTCAATGTGTGGAAAATTTCCTTGAAATGTGTGTTCTGGTGCCAGGTGCCGGCGGGGCTGCAGGCGCCCGTGGAGCCGCTCACTTCCAGGGAGCAGCACAGGCTTTGGCTGAGAGCTCTGCAGGGAGTCAGCCCCACAGCAACAGACTGGGAAGGACAGGGATAGGGATATGGGGTGGAGGGGGACAGGCCAGAGAGGGCTTGGTTACAGCACGTGGTTGCATTAAATGATGTTCTCCAATGCCCGTTTGGGGCACCCTGCTCAGTGCTGTGCAGCCATGGGTTTCTGTTTTCTGGTGGGGTGAGGAGATCTCCTGATCCTCATGGAAACAAACACTGTGATGGTTAGAAAGCTCAGAAATGCATTTACACATGGAAAGCTGCCATCTACAGATGCCTGGCAGCTAGCAGAGAGTACTGTGTCACAAAGCTGGATGCTCAGAGTTGACTTGGGGGGGAATGTGAATGAAATCAGCCTTGGTGTGCCAGGAACTGTGTATGTGAGTGCTGCACCGCTTGCACGAGTGGGTGCTGAATGTGTTCTCAACATCTGCTCACGTTGTCCTGTGACTCTCCAGTCCCTCTCCAGTCAGGCTACCTGTCTGATTTCTTTCTTTGTTGCCCTTGAACACATATCTGCCAGGGAGACAGACAGGAGAGTGGTGTGTCCACGTACCTGTGTGTGTGCACAGGTGCATGTGCTTTTTCACTTGACTGTTTCCAGCAGTGCTGCAGAACATAGATTTTATTTTCTGATCTGTAATTGTAGAAAAGGGACCTTGGGGACAGAAGGGACAGAACTATTCTTTTTCTTGTTTTTTCTTGTTCTTTGTGCTGCTTCCCTGTGGAGCTTGCTGCACTGTTTGCATACAGACCAAAAAGAAAGCAGTGGAGGGAGTCTCTTCATGCTGTACAGAAGGTGATGGAGACTTGGACCAGAGAGAAGCAGATTCAAGTACTGGGCAGGAGAGAGATGGTGGGAGCCCAAACTTCACTTTGGGAGCCTCTCCTACAGTGAGCTCAGTGCTGGCAAGGCAGTGCCTCATGCTCAGAGACAGGGATTCAGCCAACAGGACTCCCAGGCATCTGCAGCAGCTTGGGAATTGCCATGTGTTTTCCCTTGTCAGGCTTGATGCATTCAAAGACGTGTCCTGCCTCTAGCTATCCCCAGGCAGGTAGCTCATCCTGTGTCCCCCACACTGCCCTGTGGGACTTGGTCCATCCTTCACTCCCTCTGTGCTCAGTCCCTGCTGTCATGGGCAGTGACAGTGCAGCTGGGTGAGCCTTCACAGACATTTTAACATGTACCAAGTGGACCTGCAGTTCAATATTGGTCGTGCTGATGCAGCACCAATGCAAGAGGAAGGTACAGTTGGATCCCTCCTGCTTCCCTGTCCTCTGGCTAGCCAGGTAATTTAATAAAATTCTTTGCTGCGTAGGCAGCTGTTAACAGCTTCAAAGCAGTGCACAGACATTAATGCCAGCACCCTGCAGCAGCAGGATGTGACACTAACCCGTCAGCAGGAGACGGCAGTAAGTCACCTCTCCTTTCAAGTGTGCTCCTCGGAAGTACAGTCACAAGAAGGCAGCACTTGTACTTCACCTCGGATACATTAGAGAGCACCTGGTCCTGACGGCATGACCAGCATTTGATCCTCATCGCCTTGAAGCTGGTAAGAATCCTTTGAAGTTGCTGCAGTTCAGTGGATCCCTTTAACTTCCTGCTCCTCATCTGCCAGAGGTGGGAGCAGAGGCACGGCTGTGCTGCTGCAGTGGCTGCTCTCCTGGACTCGGGTCTGTGTGCTGGCTCTGCCTGGGCACAGGGGAGAGCCACCACTTCCCGTCACGTCGAGATGCACTCTCCCCTTGAGGTGGGAAAGAACAAGGATTGCCAGAGACAGCAGAGCAGAAATCAGCTCTGTCAGGGTTTCCAGGTCCTGCTGACACCGGACTGCCAGTAACGAGGTTTGGGAGATATTTTTAGCGAAATGGGAAGGGAGGTGCCCTTGGCTTTTTGTTTTCAGCCCCAGGCCAGCACGAACAATCCTCTGCTGCTCCTGCTGCAATGCCCAAAACAACTGCTAGAGGCACATCCCAACCTGATGTTCCCCTGCCCTCTTGGTGATCCATGTGTCCCACAGGATGCAGCGACTTGGTCTGAGAATAAATCCTTCCCACAAGCTGGACTGGGTCACAGTGACCCGTTCCAAAGACGTGAGGATTGAAGGGGTGTCCCTGCGGCACCTCCTCACTGCCTCACTCCAGCTGCACATCGGCTGCAGAGCCCCTGACAGCTGCTTGCCTTGGCTGTGAGGAGGCACCTGGAGATGACCCTGTTTCTCAGAGAAGGACACCTTCCCAGTGACACCAGTGCATGAGCAGGGTGCTGTGTTGAGCTGAGCATGACCAAGCAGCTGTATGAACCCTCTGTGGGGCACAAAACCTTCTGTGGTACCAGTGTGGGAAATGCCCTCCTAAAGGTCTGGTCCTTTTAATTTTATTCCATCCTTGTTTTTTTGCCTATCAAAGGCTGGAACTGTTCCTTCTCAGAAAAAAAAAAAATTAGTTTCCAGTTGGCTTTTTGGCTTTAGCTGTGTGTTTTCTGGGCGTAGTGCAGTTTTTCTCAGCTGAGCCATTGTATGAAGTAATACAGTGATAGACTGTCTGTGTGTATGAGGCTGTTTGTATGGGAGCCTTTTGTTTCTCTCTCTGCAGTGGGAGCCTGTGCTCTGATTGTGTGCATTCCAGGCTTTATCAGCACTGGGAAGATGTTGCTTGGGATTTAAGGTTCTCAGAGATATTCTTGTTTGGCATTCACAAAATCCAGAGACACGTGTTGGACATGGACATTTTATAGACTCCAACAGCACAGCAAGAACTACAACCTGCTTCAATACAAAAGGGAGAGGAGGAAAAAACAAACACAACAAAAAGCTTTTCATACAGTGTTTGAAAAGCTCCCTATTAACAAAACACATGGCATAAAATGTGCTTCTTGTTGTGTTGGGGGAGAAGTGAAACAAACTGCTTGAGAAATGCATTGATGGGAAAGATGAGCACCAAGAAAGCTGTCAAAATTAAACAGTCACTTGTAACATCCAAACCAACAGGCAGTGCCAGCAGGAAGAGAGGGAAATGGAGTACAAGGTCCGCATCCCAATCAGAGCTGGGGACTGCGGTTCCAGATACGGAGCACCAGCCAGCTGCAGGAGAGATGAGCATAGGTCCTGTCTCTGAGTACCTGGAGGATGAGGGATTAAATGCTGCCTCTTCCCAGGTGAGAAGCACTGTTTGACTTCAGTGGGATGGGTGAATATGAAGCTGGAGCAGAGGTGGAGAGGCTGGTGGTAAAGGTTGTATTGCATAAAATGATGTGAGTGAGCACAGCAAAGCGCTGCTCACTCCAGAGTGGGATGAGATGGAAGCTGTTGGAAGGTGAGGTCTGTTGTGGGATCTGCAGCTCTGAGCAGGTTATGGCTGTGGCTTTCTGGGGTGGATGGACATCCCTGTGCCACCCTCCCAGTCCCCAGCTCCCACGCCAGCCCACTGCTCCAGAGCATCCATGGCCTTTGGCACCTGCAGAGAGCTGGAGACCCAACCTGGACTGGCCACCTCCACAGTCACAGTGAGTGGCAGCAGGGTCAGCCCTGCCAAGGCAGTGTGCTGAGCTCTGTCTCCTTCCCTGGGGCAGTACTGAGAAGGTGACAGTTGTCTGTAGCAGTTGTGACAAAGGGATCAGAGTTGAGGTTTGGTTTGTGCCTGGCCATGGGGTACAGTCAGCATGTCCTTCACAGACCATTCAGAAGGGGCAGAAGAAAAGCTCAGCAGCAAAGCAAGGAAAAGCATAAGAACAGGTTCCCAGTGGTATTACACTGAACATTCCATGCCATCCTCCTGCCCTCTGGCTGGGCAGGCAGCCCTGTCAGATGTGTCCAGGCTTGGGGGTGTCTGCCATCACTAGCTGGGTTTTTCTCTGTAGATTATTTTTTTTGCAGATGTCTCTGTTTATGCAACAGTGACAGAAGTGTGATCAAAACAGGCATGTGCTTATCCAAGAGGCAGGGAAGCTGTGGGGACGGTGAAGTACCATCTTGAACTTAACAGCATGAAAGAATAGAGTGGAAGGCAGGACATGTTCAAGGTCAGGTAATGTGGGAGAGCAATGGAAGCAGTTATGTAGAATTAGTAATGCTACTGGAAAGGTATTGGGTGTTGTCATCCCAGTGTCTGTTCCTCTTTCCAACAGAACATTGGACTGATTTGTACAATTCAGAGTGGCCATACCTCTCCTTTTCCTTTGCAGTGAGTGAACAGAGAGGGGATGAGAGGCTGCAGTACATGCCAAGACAGTGTCACTGTCCCTTTTGGAGCTGGCTGTGTGCCTGTAAAAGCTCTGCTGCCAGCTGGGAGTTGGGGCAGAAAATGCAGGCAGTCCCTAGTAGCTGGTGCTGAGATACATGAGCTTGCACCTGGCTTTCTGTGAGAAATGTCAATCACCTCTAGATGCAAAGGGGGAAGAGGAATTCAGCTACATAAGTACTAGATGGTGGCTGGGTGCAAGTGAATTTAGTGACTTTTTAATGTTTTTATTTGGCTACAAGCGAGTGCTGTTGTATTTACTCTCTCATCTCCCCATCTGTCTGAAAGGGAGAGAGCTAGGGAATGTAATCTGATACTGTATGACATCTTAAACAGTGTAGGAATGCCTTTTTGTGTGCCTCCATCAGAGATGGAGCTGTGTGGGTGGACAGGGGCTGTGCCAGAGGCACTCCCATCTGCAGCTGGTCCCATCCCAGAGCAAGGGGCAGAACAGCACAGGGCCATCTATGATCACCTGTGCATGAAGGTGAGCTGATGTTCCTTGGCTGTGAGCCATGTGGATCATGGACCCACAGCTGGAAAACTGCTCTGCAGCACATGGAGCACTTCCCCTGTCCTGAACATGCTGCTAGCCTGGAGCCTGTCCTGCTCTGCTCCTGTCCAATGTGGCCTCTCAGTCCTACCTCACCAGCTTTCCAGTTTGCTTTGTCTCTACATTTATCTTCCTTCTGTGGTTGGACATGTGACTGAAGGCTTTAATTTATTCACAGCCCTCCTTCTGGTAATTTATCCTTTGTACTCTTTGCTGTCTTGTATTATTTAATTCTGTGAAGCACTCTGGGATTCAGTGTGTGTGAAAGATGCTGTACACAATAACATTATGCTGTATTGTTTGTGATTTGCAGGCCTTCTGGATTTCTAATTCTGATTGCAGTGGTGGTTTGTGTTATTTGTGCTATGGCTGTGCTCGAGGGCCTCAGCTGGATCAGACTTCCCTTCCAGCCCTTTTCTTCAGGAGCTCACATCTCATTGTGCCCTGATTTAATGTTGGCTTGCTCCATTCCACATGTAATGGTTAGAAATGCAGGACATGCCACTGGGACATGCATGGATTTGTGGTGTCCTGGTGAAGGCTCAGGGCTACACCTGGTGTGTGACTCCTTGTGAGCTGTGGGGTTGCCCTTGGGGAGAAGTGGAACCGTGCTCTCTGGAGGTAGCCCAGGGAGTTTGTGGGTCCCACCCTCAGGAGGAGCTGCTCGGGGCAGGGCTGAAGCAGCTGAATGAGCAGAGTGAGAGCCACCTGTGATGGGTCTCTGCTGAGCAGCTGGACACAGCCAGAGCTGGAGGAGCTCATCAGCCTGTTCCTTTTGGGACTGGGAAGCTCAAAATAGGGCAAATATTGGAGCTGCTGGCATGATGTGCTGTGTTGATGGGGGGGAGCTGGCTGCTGCCCACTGCTCTGCTGGCAGGATTGCTGCACCAGTTGCACGTGTTCAGTCCCTGTGCTTTGTGCCAGCTGTAGCTGCAGTTGAGGTGCCTGCAGATCTGGCTTACAGCCTGCTGTGTGCTGCCCTCTGGGTGTCTCACTTGGGTGGATGCAGGAGCAGGAGAGAGGGCAGTAGGTGAGATGGGTTCCTCGAGCAGGGGTGCCCAACCTTCAGTTTGGTTTATGCTTTTCTGGAACCTACAGCACTGAAGCTTCCCAGAGTCATGAGTGAAGTTACAGCCTAAAAATTCTGTATTGCTCTGTCTATCCAGAACATAAGGTTCCCCTCGCAGCAGGTTTTTCCCCTTGTCCAAAGTCTGTGCACAGTTCCACTTTATGCACCAAAAGCCACACTGTGATTTTAGTCGAAGGCTCTGAGCTTGCAGCCTGGTAGAAACATGGCATCCCTGTACCGTGCTGCAACACAGGACAAGGAGAGCAGTGATACAGGGCCTGTGGTGTTGGATTCCAGTACTCCTGGGGCTGGTGGCAAGGGTGGGCTTGGCACATCCAGCTGCTCACGGTTTCCCCTTTTGCCTGGTCACAGGTACGCCATCGACCGCAGCACGGATGCCGAGAGGATCTTTGACATCGACGCCAAAACTGGGGCTATTGTGACAGGAAAGGTGCTGGACCGGGAGACAGCAGGGTGGCACAACATCACTGTCCTGGCGATGGAAGCAGGTGAGATGGAGAAATGCTGTGCGGAGCAGAGTCTGAGCGGAAGTGGACTGGGGCAGGAGGAGGAATATGGGTGCTGTCATTGCAGGGGTGGCCAAAACACGAGTGTTAATCAACACTGAAGTAAAAAAGAAAAATAAATGCAGCGGCGCTGAGTCTGACATCTCCCTAGACAACCTAAAAATACTCTTCCTGAGTCGAGCATTAATAAGGGAGCATGGTCGAATAGTATATTTGATGAACACTAATCAAATTTGTGTTATCTCTGCACCATCTCTGCCAGTCATCCCTGCACAGCTTGCTGCCTGTGCTCACACCTGCTGAGCAGCACCGGGGGCTCCCGGGGGGCTGTGCTCACATCACCTGCCTCCCCCCATCAGTCACGTGCTGTGTGTGGATGTCCTGTCAGCTGGAGCCCTGTGGCACTGTGGGACCATCAGCACCTGATTCTGCCAGAACTCCCAATGTTTGGGATTCACAGACTGTACCTGCACCAGGGTTTGTAGCTCTGGATGCCTCCTGTGTGCTTGGGGTGGTGCAGGCTTGGCACAGAGGGAATGGATGGGAGGTCCTGGGGCTGTAGCAGTGGGAAGGGACTGTGGGAGCAGACTGTCCCAGGCACCGTGCTGGGAAACAGAAAGGTGTTGCCGTATTCTTCAAAGTTTTCCATATTTTGGATGTGCAAGTCACCAGGGTAGCCTGGGCCCCGCTGTGCTTTGCCTCTGCCCTGCAGTGGGTACCAGGGAGCTGCTGTGGCTGCAGAGCACCTCCTTATCCCTGCTGACATGTGCCAAGGCCTGTCTGTCTGTGGGCAGGAGCCTTCCCCAGGCTTCACTCTGAGTGTTTCTTTGCTCATTCTTGAGAGCTGAAGCTGCTGTTCGTGTTCAAGGATCCAGCCCAAAGCCTGACTTAGGTCCCAGAGGTCAGATCCTGCCACCCACTCTGGCCAGGCAAGGGCACAGGCCCCATGGCCCTGGGAGAGGAGGGGTCAGTGGGCCTGGCCAGACCCCCACTGCCCCGAGGGGATATCCCTGTCTCCGTGGTGCATCCCAGTCTCTCTCTGTGCCAATGCTCTGTGCTGGGTGATGGGAGTGACCCCTGCACTCTCTGGCTGTGGCCTGTACTGGGGGCTCCATGGGGAGGCTCTGCAGGGAGGAGGGGATGGTGGCATTGCAGCACAACTCAGCATCCAGAGGAAACGTGAGGTGACAAGAATCAGAAGGACAATATTTACACGCTGTGGCTAGGATTTCAGAACAAGTCAGTAAATGCTGCAGCTCCCCTCTGGCAGGGAAGCCTGTCAGGCTGGATCGCTTCAAAAGCCAGGGAGACTCTTCAGTGCTCTGACTTCTCCCATGGTGAGCTCTGACTCATCCATTTTAGCTGCCCAGACATTCTTCCCAGTGACATTATCCTTAACGTTTTGTAATCATGAAATATTAATGACTGATATTGAATTTAAAGTACAATTTATGTCTGAATCCTCTGGCGGAAAGGGCAGTTGTAAAGGTACAGCCTTCTGAGTGATGGAGGGGTTTGGGAGCGGGGCTGTGCAGCAGCTGTCAGGCTGTGCCTGGTGCAGTGGGAACAGCCATGGCAGTGGGAACAGGGAATGCAGGGCAGCTGGGAACCTCCAGGCTGGCAGCAGCACATCCAGCAGTGCAGTTCCAGTTCCTGGCACACAGCTATCTGGGGCCAGGGGTGCTGGCAGGGCTCTGTGGTGCTCACCATGGGCATGTGGGGTGCAGCTGGATGCCACAAGGCTGGAAATCCCCAACTCCATCAGATGCAAGTGGTCGTACATTCTCTTTCCTCAGTGAGATGTAAACTTGGCAGGAGGAATGGAACAAACCTGGAGGCAGTCCTGCTGCCCAAGATTGTGCCTGGTGCATCAGCTCATTGGGGCTGGTGGGGAACTGTACCCACTGTATTCCCATGGTGCCAGGGCCCGCTGGATTCCCATGGCACCAGTCACATGGCCTGGGGTGTGCTGCAGCAAGATGCTGCATTCCTGTGGCCTCCTTGAGCTGCCCTCCTGCTCTGCTGCTGGGGCTGTCCTGGGCAGGGTTTGACCGCTGCAGGCTGAAGGACAGCACTTGTTCCCACGGGCAGCCTGTGGGGCTCCCAACAGGAGCTGTGCCCTCACCCTGGAGAGCCCTGTCTGGCACCCGCTGCAGCAGAGACCGTGTCCAGGTTATTTCCCACCTGCAGATACCAGAGTGTATTTGCCTCTGAAAGCAAGAAAAGCTGCAGAAGGTGCCCAGCTGTGCCCATGAGCTGTCTGGGCTTCCCACTGCTGCCATGAGGAGCAAGGGCAGCTCTGTCCCCCCATCCAGGCACCCCAGCAGGAGCTGCCTTGGCCGGCCAGGGAGCAGCAGAGTGTTTGGCCTCGCAGCAAGGCAGCCAGCAGGAAGCATGGGGGCTGTTCAGCTAATCTGGCCTGGGACCAGGCCAAGCGTTTCCACAGATAAATCTTCATCTCCCTCACAAGCTGTTTACCTTCCTTGGGCTAATATTAGTGATTCTCTTCCTGTTTTCCTCTTTGCTCATGTAAAATGATGAGGCCTTGACTGCTGTGTCCACTGCTGGTAATTGAGATGATAAATCTTCCTGCTGGAGACTGGCTTTAATCAGAGCATTGTGTTTGGATGCAATTTAATGACTCTCATGCTGCTCAGTTTGGTCAGGACTCAGGAGAGGTGAGAGCCATTTATATGTTACTTGGCTTAACTGCTGCTTCCACTTTGCTTCCCCTCAGCTGGGAGCCACGTTTTCAGCTCCAGCCTCTGATATAGCCACCTGTCAGACGAGTCATATCCCTGGCATGCCCCTGCTCTGTCCTTGGCATCAGCATTCTGGTCTGCAGGCAGGACTTGTACCGACAGCTACAAACCCACCCTGTGCCCCAGAGCCGTGGCATCAGGGCTGGGGAGCAGAGTGGCACATCCCAGTCTTCTAGTCTGCATTTTGTTCACCCAATTTGATGAGATAGTGAGGAGTAAATTCCACTCCTGCCTCTTCTGACTTCCTTACTAATGTAAAAATTTGGAATTCAGTATTGTACCAATTTGGTCTTGACACAGAAGAGCAGGTTGGATGCTGTGCCCAGCAGTGTCCCTGAGCTGGTCTGCTCCAGGTGCTGCAGCTGCACATGGCAGCCCATGGTCCCCTGGGCTCTCCTCAGACCTAGAGAAGCTGCTGAGCACTTTTGTGTGTGTGTGAGGAGGAGGGAAAATGGCATTTGCTGGATTTGGAGCTCCACAGGAGAGGTTTGAGTGTAAAAATGTAAAGTGTTTTATTGGGAGATCGTGTGAGGGTCTGGAGGAGTAAGGGCTGGATCCTGGCACAGCAGAAACCACAAGTCCTCTCCTTTCCTGCCACAGCAGGGGTGACCAAGCACTGTCAATCCCTTCCCATCCCTGGGAGCTGCTGCAGAGCTACAGAATTGCTGAGCAGTTGCCCAGAGCTGTTCGGTGTCACTCCTGTGAGCACTCAGCTGTCTGCAGCTCAGGGAGAGGGCAAGTTGGTGTTTTGCATCTGAATATTTAAGAGGAGAATATTGTACTGTTCAGATTACTTACTTACATGATTAATTAAATAAGCAAATACTCTGGGATGTGGATGAAAATTCCCCTGAAGCATTTGACTCTTGGTCTGATGATTGCCGTGCAGCAGGACTGTGACCATCTCACACTGCAGAATCCTGGCACTGCCTGTCCCATCCCTGCCAGTCCTGTCCCAGTGCAGCCTGTTCTGCTACATGGCACCTGGGCAGGGGTGGCACACCCTGAGCCACGCTGGTGGCTGTGTTGAGGCAGGCACAGAGCAGCAGCGTGGAAGCACCGGGCACAGCTCTGTCCCCCACGCACGGCAGCTCCAGTGGCTCTGAAATAATTCCTCCCATGTTGGCAAAGGCAGCTGCCAGTCACCAGCCTGGAGCTCCCATTCTGCACGGCTGTGCTTCCAGCGTCTCCCTCTTGTTCTGTGTATTTTCCATGTCTCTTTCCTCAGTCTTTTCAGATTAATAGCATTCCAACTCCTGAAGGAAATGCAGAAAAACGGCATGTTTAATTTTAATTTAGGAAAGCGTTTAGGTAGCAGCCTAGTTTTCTCGCTGCTGTCAATCAGGTTTTCTCAAGGCTGACATCAATTAGTTTAAAAATATTGAATGTAATTTTGCCTGACACAACATATTGCAGCCACTGCAAAATATAATTTATTTTAGAAGAAGAAATAATTAAACTAATTTGCATGTCAGTCAGCTGAGCTGGAATACCGAGGAGAGACGCTGAAATGGAAGATGGCTTTTTTCCCTTCCAGTTGCCCTCAGCCAGCACATGCTGCCCTCGCCTCAATCACGGGCCAGGTGCTCCTCACAGAGCTCTTCGAGGGCAGGTGCCTGCAGCACCCATGCCACAGCCTCATCCACCCTCTGCTTCTCTTCCTGGCACTGGGACCTGCCTGCTGAGCTTTGCTGCTGTGCTGGGGCATTTTGGGTGCATGCACACAGGTAGAGAAAGCCAGAGTTTCTGACCTTGCTGATGTGAATCCTGTGTTAGCTGAGTGCTTTGTGCCTTTCATCACAGATGTGCTCCAACAATCTTAATCACACTTCTGACCATCATAATATCAGTTTATGCCACTGTTACAAAAAACATATTTCAGATGTTTTGAAGATAACTTCTTTCAAATACATCCAACCATTTTTCATTTTTTCCACCTGTAAATCTAGGTACTGACTCAAAGGAAGGGGAAAGTTGATAAAGCATTAAGAAACCTTCAAATATACATTCTACAGCCAAAATAATAAAAAAAAAAAAGTTGATGTATGCCTCACTGGAAAGGTAGACAAGAGTGCAGCAGTTGCCTTTCTAACCTTGATGTTCCTGGACACGTCAAAGTTTGACCCCGTCACTGAGCCAGGAGTAAGCATGAGCCTCAGGCTTCAGCAGTTTTAGAAGGGCAGAAGGAGAGCTTCAATATGACAGGGTGCATTTAGAAAGGTCACTGTCTCAGAGCCCTGCCCAGGGATGCAGGACGCACCCCTGGCTCGGGAGGGGATGGCTGCAGGTGCTCAGCTCTGAGCCGAGGAGCGGCCGTGACCCCGCTCCGTGTGCGGCTCCAAGCGCTCCCGGCTCTGCAGCTGGAGCTGGACCAGCATGGCCCTGTGCTTCTGCCTGGCTCTGGCACACACATCCCTCCTCAGGGGGTGGGGAAGATACTCTCCAAGAGAAGCTGCTTTGCTCAGGATCACCTGGATGTGCAGACCTGGCACGCAGGATCCCAGCAGGTCCTGGGGAGGGTTCGGCAGTGCTGGGTTTGGTTCCTGCTCACAGCTGGCTCCCGCACTGTGGGGCACTAAGGGAGAAGCTCCTCCTCTGGGTTACTGTTAAGAAGGGGGATAGCTGGGATCCTGAATTCTTCCTCCTTTTAGGCTCTACTTTCTTTCCTCTCTTTCTGCTTTTCCTCGTCTTTCTCTCAGCAATCCCAGCCTGCTCCAGAGCTGAGCAGCGGGGATGGTTATCCATCTTCCTGTGGGTTGAGGAGGGGGTGATGAAATGCTGTCATCCTCCTTCTTGCAGGAACTGAACCCTTTTTCTTCCTGCTCATTTGTGGGCATCAAGCACACACCCCGCTGTCTCCCCGGGCTCCCTTCTCACCCCGCTGCCTCCCCCTTTCTTTCTTCCTGCAAGCAATTGCAGTTTATTTCACTGCACCAATATGCCTTTTAAAATAACACATAGTTCTAGGCTTTCAGTCACGACTTCAGCCTCCCTCCCCCAAAAACAACTATCTAATCACCAGAGCAGCTGGTCTGGGTGAGAGGGAGTGATAACATGAGAACCGGGTGAAGGCAGCTCTGGGGAGGGGGCTTAGATTCCTGGCTAATTATGGAGCAGCGCTAAATCTCCTCTCCCCTGGGTCCTCCCCCACCTGATCTGTTGGGGCCAGTATTAATGTTATAGACAAACAGGCAGCAGAACTCCTGCCTGAGCGTGGAGAGAAGCATTAGTTCTGTCACAGGTGCAGCCTCTGGGTAAAACAAAGGAGATGGAGTAAGAGGGAGTTCTCATTTCTGGAGATATATGAGGTGCTTCAGCAAACATCAGGCCCTCCAGAGTGATTTATAATCCTATGGCACGGGCTCAGTGTCCCTCGGCAGTGTGTGTGCAGCTCAGTGATGCTGCAGTGAGTGGAGGTGTAAATGCTGCCCCACTCCACGTGCAGAGTGAACCCCAAGGGAGGGGGGGTCCCCAGGACCACTGCCTGTGTGAGGCTGGGCTGGGAAGTGCCAGGGTGAGAGGGCTGCCCTCAGTTTTACTGTGTGAGCCCCTCATGCCAGCTGGTGGATGGTGCTGTGTTTAAGCTGCACTGGCAACAAAACCCATGTCAGCACAAGAGGCCTGAGTCCCTGGGCAAGAGCCTCATGCCTCAGTGGGGTACATTTGACCCCAGGTCACCTGGGCACAGCAGAGGTGGATGGACAGATCTCACCACCAAGCTGTGCCCTCAGTTGATCGCAGCTGTTTCACATCTCAGCTCCATTTGTTCAGCCCTCAGGTGTTGCTGCCAGTCTCGAGCACCTATGGATCAGGATCCAGGTCAGAGGGTGATCTCACATTCAAGTTTTCTGTTCCATCTTGGTGCTGTTTTGCTGGAGCACAGATCCTCACCACTGGATGGCTGACCCTTATGGCTGGGACTAGCTTTGGCCTGTTCCCATTTTCCAGGGGTAGATCAGGTGGTGTTTCAGGAGTCCTTGGCACACAGTCCAGTGGTAAGCATGAGCCTCAGGCTTCAGCAGTTTTGCAAGGGCTTCTTTTGCAGGGTGCAATGAGGCTGAAGCATGCTCTAGAGGTGCTGCTGTCCTCTAGACAGTCTGTGCCACATGCAGGCAGAGGTGCAGCACTGGCAGCAGCCACGATGGCCTCTGGACAGATGGGGATGAGGGTGTTTGCTCCCTGATAGCAACAGCTGGTCCTTTGTCCTGAAGCTTCTCTTTCTGTTTCAGATAACCATTCCCAGGTGTCAAGGGCCTCTCTCCGGATCCGGATCCTGGATGTCAATGACAATCCACCTGAGCTTGCCACCCCCTATGAAGCCTCTGTGTGTGAGGATGCCAAGCCAGGCCAGGTAGCACGAGTCCCCCAGCTCTGGTCTCAGGCTGCAGGCAGCAATCTGGACCAGTGCCAGCTTTCCCATCTGTTCCCTTCTGCCTGAGAGCCTTCCTGTGCATCCCCTGTCGCAGTGGGAGTCACTCTGCTGGTCCCACTGAGCCCGTCTGCAGGGCTGAAGGCTCGTCCCTCTCTGGCTGGACCCTGCCTGTGGGACCCTGGGAGAGGCTGTGGAAGCAGCACTGGTGCTCACCTCTGCCTTCTCCCCACAGCTGATCCAGACAATCAGCGTTGTGGACCGGGATGAGCCTCAGAGCGGCCATCGTTTCTACTTCACATTGGCACCTGAAGCCACCAACAACCACCACTTCTCTTTGCTGGATATCCAGGGTAAGTCCTGCTGTACCCAGCACCCTTCACACTGAGCAGCACCTCTGGCCATGGAGAGGGATGTGGGTTATGGTTCCTCTGTGCCAGCTCTGGGTGCTTCAGGCATGCTGCTGAGCTTCTTGTCAACCTGAAATGGTGGGACTGGTCAGCTAACAGCTTGGATTTCCTCAAGGAGGCTCTGCGAGCTTTATCCCTTGCTGCAAGCAGCTACAAAGCTCCTCTCATGCTGTCTGGTTAAGTCTTTGGTATTTTCAGGGCTCTCAGTGCCTTTCTTGATGGGAAATCTCCAACCTGCCTGCAGGCAAGGAGAGTATATGGATTTATAGATGAACACACTCCCATTCTGAGCGTTATGATTGATCCCTCTCCAAGGTAAATCCTGGAGGATGGGTTGTCTTGAGGCTGCCATGTGGTGGCCAGCCCTGTGCCCCCAGTGAAGGGGACCAGCTCCAGAGCCCTGGGAGGCAGTGGGGCCATGCTGTAGCCAGCCCACAGCCACAATGGGTTCTCTGGGACACAGCCTGCAAAGCATGATTCCCTGTGGTGTGGTGGCTCTGGGGTGTGCAGTTCCTCTGTTTCCTGGGGTTAATCCTCTCTTTTGGGACACACAGCCAGGCAGAGCTGTCTGTTCCTCTGGGCAGCTCTGGGGCTCTCTCCATCCCTGAGCTCAGGAGCTCATCCTGGGTGACCTGATGCTGCTGTGAGTGCTGGGGGTGCTATGCAGGCTCTGCTGGCTGAGCCTGGCTGCTGTTGGACTTTGCAGGCTGTCAGGTCAGACCGCATTTGTGTGGACAGTAACAATCCAGAAAAGTAGTTACTGGGATGCTTCCTATTTTTGTCTGGTGTTTAGGGTGAATTTAGGTGTTGATTGTAGAAGTAGATTGTACATCAGGGTCCCCTGCAGATACTGGGACCTTCTCCAGCCACGTGTGCATGTGCTTTTCACAGGGGCCAGCAGACCACATTGAAATTCTTCTTTGGTTTTGGTTGGGTTTTCTTTTAAAACCATTTTCTTTCTCTGCTTTTGCAGCTTTATCTGTCAAAAGCCTGTTTTAGTTTGTTCTGAGATTATCATAGGAGTCCTGTGCTGATGTAAGATCGTGCTTGCTCGATCGTGTTTGGTTCAGCGTTATTAGGGACAGTCAAAATGGAAAAGCTTCAGATGTGGTGGTAGCACAGCTGGATATTGCTTTGTGTCCTGAGTAGCACAGCTGTCCCTGACTTGAGTCCCTCCCCCTCTGCTCAAGGGCAGCTGTTCAGAAGACCTTTGCTTCTTATCATGTAAACAGGCTTTAATCCTCAGCAAGATTTTTCCCCACACCCAGCGATTAACTTCCCTCACTTTCTTTGAAGGACCTTATAAAAATGTGCTCAGACGCACTGAGTATCCATCATACACCCGGGTATCCATCCCTGCCCAGACCCTCTTGAGGCTCTGAGCTCTGGGCCAGGCTGTCTGCCATGGCCAGGTTGCCATCCCAGAGCCACCACCACTGTTCTGCTCGTCTGGCAGGACACGTGGCTGGGGGTGTATGGAGCTTAGCAGGGGCTGCTTGGCTCCCTGGCTCTGTGTAGGGGTCCACAGCAGTGGCCTAAGAGCAGGCATTACAGTAGATTCAGGACATGTGTGCCACCATCTCCTCCGGAGCTGCTGCTCTCTTGAGTGGGATGAGGCTCTTGTGGCACAGGGTAATTCTTTGTGCTAAATGATCCCTCGAGCTTTTTGTGTGGTGTAACACTGCATAAAATGAGTAAAAGCTGGCATCACCTCCCGCCTCCTGCTCTTGGGAAAACAAATGTTGTTGCTGCAGGGTTATTCCCAGAGTGTTTGGAGACCCTCCCAATTGCTGAGCAGTACTGTCTTCTACAGCAAGTGGAGGTGGCTGCCTGTGGCAGATGGAGGCACTCCTCGTTTCTAAGAGGTTGCCTTGGTGCCATCTCCCTCCCTTTGATTTCTGCCCCCTTCTCCAGTCCATCGACTGCCCTGGGTACACTCACCTTTGCCCCTGCTCTCGTAGGTGTCCTTGCATCCTCCCTTGTGTTCCCCCTTTGCTTCCCTCTCCTGCATTCACCCCTCTTGCACTTGTCTCTACTCCCCCGTATAAATATCAGTGGTGACAAACTGCTACCACCAGCCCATCTGTTTCTTTGTACAAATTTGTAGCCAGTTTTGAAACGTGATTTATAAATATTGCTTTTGCAGCCAAGGAGTGACACTGATGGATGTCAGCACAGATGGATTCTCTAAGCTCTTGCTTAAATCCTCTCTTTTGCTTTGCACCTACTTCACTTGGCTCCTTCGTGCCACCAGAAAGCCACCTTGGGAAGTGACTTCTCAGCAGGGTGGGGACCAGCACTGGCTCAGAGCACTCCTGTTGCAGTCAGGCAGGGCAGGAGCACCTGGAATGGTGGGAGAGCCTGGGGGGCTGAGATGGCAGCAGTATTTGGGCTCCTTCTGAGGTCCTGGCTGTGGCACACAGAGCTGCTGGCTCCAGTGCTTTGGGCTGGAGATGCAAAAACCAAGGGTGTCCCTGCAGGTGACCACAGAGCTGAGTTATGGGTGGTTGGCAAGAGCTGGGCTTTGGAAACAGCACCATTGTCTATTGGTGTCTCTCTTTCTGTGCTTTTGCTCTGTCTGGGGGAGCGCTCACACACTTCCTGATCCATCAGACAAGGAGTAAATGTCACCTGTGGTAACAACAGCCCCCATCCAGGAAGAAGGTACCCATCATAAGGAGTGACTAAAGGAAGAGATGGAATTAGAGAAGCTGACTGTGTTAAGATCCAACTGGTACCATTCCAAAGACATTCACCATCCTCTGTTTCCTAACTCGCCTTTTGCTGGGTCTTTCTGGCCTGAGAAAATTGATTACAGCAGGATCAAAGGCAATTAAAGCCTGAAATCATGTTCTCCAAGAAATGCTAATTGTGTTGGAAGGGATGGTAACAAGCATCCAAGCCCGGCAACCTGGAAGGAATGCTAGGTAATATGGAGTGACACATGGAGCTACTGACTCCAGGGCTCAAGGGCTCGGCAAGCAGATGTCTGAACTCTCTGCAGGTCTCATTAAGAGCATGTAATGGGTGATAGAAGATCTGAAAATCCTAACAATCAAAAGCAAAATGTTAGGATTTGAGGATTGCCTGAGGATAGAGGAAGCCTCCTCCAGCCCCGCAGGGATGCCCCTCTCAGCACAAGCAGCGCAGATGCTCATTTGACCGGGCCGGGGTGTGTGTGTGTAAAAGAGCATCAAACCTCCTCGGGGCTGAGCAAACAGCGGAGCAGCAGTGGTGCTGTGGCCTGGTATCCAGAGAACTCGAGAGAAGGAAGAGGCAGAAGGGAAAAACAGGATGTTTCTTCTACCAGCTGCACCATCTGGGGCTGGAGGAGGTCTGCTCCCTCGGGGCAGCTCTGGCAGCAGTGTGCCCGCAGGCCCAGCCGGGTGCTCCTCCCCAGAGCCCGTGTTCCCAGGCTCTGGTACGGCACAGCAGCTGCTGGAGAAGGGGGAGACTGATGCTCACAGGGCCCTGTGAGTGTGGGAGAGGGAAGGGACATCAAAATCTCTCCTAGCGCTGTTTGAGATTGAGTTATGAGAAGGATTTATTAGTTCGGTCTTTGAGGCTGCCAAGAGCCTCTTTGGAGAGGGAGTCTGGGAGACTTAATTATTTTATTATTCCTAGTGACGTTAAGCTACCACCAGAGTATATTGCATTTCCAAAATTTCCTCTTAGGGCAGTATTGATGAGTCCATGTGTGTTCAGCTCATGTCAGTTCCTGCCTTGTCCTGCTCCTCAGGTGGACAGAGGGGCCATCTCCTGCCCTGTCACACAAGGTGATGTGATGTAGCACAGGATAATGTCACTGCATGATCAGAGAGAGGGTGGCACTAAAAACCTATGAAGAAAATGTCAATTTATGCAGCAAGAAAGCAGTGATAGTAAAAGGTTTTTGTTGGGGCATCAGAGGACACTCAGCACAGCCGCAGCAGAAGGTGCAGCTTTGTGGGGACTGGGCAGGAAACCAAGTGTGGAGACCCAGACTCGTCTGTTCAGGAAAGCTGTGGATTAACGTCTGCTCACATTCCAGTGCTGCTCCTGAGATGCACTGCTCCTCAGCTCATCACCCCAGAAATGGATTTGGCAGGAAGCTGCTGCGGAGGAAGACACACGAGGGCTGCGGGGCCAGGGCTGCCTGGGCTGTGCCAATGCAAACAAATCTGCACCAAGACACATCCCAAAGCAGCTGCTGTGGGTCAGCTACACATAAAGAAACAACTGCACCAAGAGAAATGTCGATTGTTTTGTAGGAGGTTGCTTTGGATGCATTTTCCAGGATACACATTCCAAGATCTGGGTGAAATTTTCCCAGATCTGTGATCAAAAGGACTACAATCATATGGCCGAGCACTGCTTTTTTTGGAGTATCTCGGAGGGAAACACAGAAGTTTGTGAGTGCAAACACCCAGCAGAGGAGTTCATGGTGGTGGGGAGCAGGGGATAGTGGGCAGGTGGTGGAGCCATTTCAGTGCTGGAGGCAGGTGATCCCTGCCAGGCTGGGCTCTGGCTGTCGATCCTTGGTGAGCAGTTTCATTGGTGTACACGTGAAATTTCTGTGGATCTCCCTCCTGGGATGAAGGGTGCCTGTCACTGTGTTCAGGAGATAAAATACAGTTTCATGATGTTTAAAATAGTGTTTGTAGTTGTGTTTTTTGTTGCTCCCTTGCATCAAGTTTTGGGTCACAGGGCAAACCCTCAGCCCCTTCCTGAGGCAAGATTTCTCTGAGCAGAGCTGTGTGTCATGCTGCTGTTAGATTTAAGTATCAGCTTCTTTATTTTGACTTGGTGGGTGGCAATATTTCTTTTTCAGTGGTGCCAGGTTGCCTAAACTGTCTGGGCTGAGCTGAGGTTGGTGCCTGCCCCTCTGCCACTTGCATGTCTAGTTCCCCTTGGTTTCTAGAGACTGTTTCTAAAAATACAGCACGCCTTGTCGCAGGTCCCTAACAGGAGCTGGAGCTGGCTGTAAACAGAAGGGAGTTGCCAGCCTCCTGCTGCATTTCCAGAGAGGTTTGGTGCTACCCCTGTGTTTACACAGGGCTGAAGAGCAGCTGGGGGAGTTCCCAAGCACTATATTCCATCAGCCCTGTGTGAGGGTTGGGCTGAGCTGCAGTGGAGGGGCAGGGCTGTGTGCTCAGGGATCCTCTGAGCCAGGATCTGACCCCAACCCCAGGCTGGTGACCTGACTGATGTGACAGTGACAGCAAAGGTGGCCTTCCTGGGCTGTGGCCAGAGCCTCGCTCTCTTACAGCACTTTGGTCTGTCCTTTTTGTCCTGTGGTTTTATCTCCACTCAATCCAGGTGTCTGAGGCTTACTTTTAGCTGGGCTAGCTAGGAGCTAGTCCTGGCTTCTTGCTGAGATGGTGCCGTTAACATTATTTATGTTAATAATAATAATACACTGCAGCAAGGAGGGGGGACCAGCACCAAATGAGATCTCATTACCTTTGCTCAAACGATTAGCATAACAATATTTTTTTTTCCCTAGCTTGTCCCTGGTAGGCCACAGGCAGCTCTCAGATGTTGCTGCCACCACACTTGGTTCAGCCTCCTTGCACCCAGGGGCCAGTGCTCCCCTGTTCCTCCCGACACCTCTGCCCAGTTGCCATGGTGCTGCTGCCACATGCTGCTCCAGCAGTCTCAGCCACAGTGGCAGGTGTCCCACAGGACAGGAGTCTGTGCTCTGCAGTGCCCTGGCTGCCAGACAGAGCCTTTGGGATCTGCTTCCTGGCTGACCAGTAGATCTTCCATCCTGGCTCACCTCCTGTCCCCACCATGCCCTGTGTGCTCTCATGCAGCACCCAATCCATACAGCAATTTCCGTGATGGCAGCAGCCCAAGGGCCAGAGTTACAGTAGATGTCTTTTCCAATGGAAGAGCTGATTCATAGAGAAAGGGGATGGTGTGGCATAAATCAGGTCCAATGAGGAGAGTCTGTAGACAGCAGCACCTTGCCATTAGTGGGCCAATCTATGGTTTATTAGATGAAGACTTCAGACAGTCAGCAGCAGCTTGTGACACCTGGCTGCAATTGTCACCTGCTGTTCAGCCCCATCCTGCCCATGCTGCTGCTGGCTGGCAGTCTGCAGCACCCCTGAGCAGGGAGTCAATCCCAGTGTCAGTCCCTGTCCCTGCCCTCCCTCCCTGCTCCTGGTCGGCAGCAGCTGCTCCTTGGGTTCATTGCTGGCACCAGGGCCCTGGAGGGTCCCGTGAAGTGGCTGTGTTAATGGGATCTTAATGAGTTGTGCTGTGCCAGCTGAGCCCCTGAAGCAACAGGGTGGAAGCAGATGGGGAGGAGGATGCCTGACTTGGCTGAGAGGCTTGGAAGAAGCTCTACCTACTCCTTCAGGAGTTACAGAGGATCACAGGGGTATCTGGCCCTCTGGCTGAGGCAGGACCATTCACTCATGGCTCTTGGCTTTGGAAGAAGCAGTGTCTGCTCTTGCAGCCTCATTGCCACCTGCAGATCTTTTCTGTTCTTGTGTATATGTCAGCAATTGATTTTTATCCTGATTCTGTGCCACTCTCAGAGGGTCTTTTAGAAGTTTTTCCCCTCTCTCTGTGCCACCTGCATTGTTTGTCAGCTTGGTTTAGAGACTCATGTGCTGCTGCTTCTGTGCCAGGCTCATTCCCAGGTGTGGTGACAAAGGAGATGCCTGGCTAGCCCTGAGGTGCTGCTGGCAAAGGGGAATGTGCTGTAGTGGAGCTGGCCATGTTCAGGCACTCAGGCTGCAGGGGGCTGCAGTGCCAGGGTCCAGGAGCTGAGTCTATGTGATGGAGGAGGGGGAGGCCCCAGGCTCTCTCCGGATGCCTCCTGGAGGTGGTGCAGGAATAGCTCCAGAGCATGGAGGAGCTCCTGGCAGGTCCTGCAGGCTGTGATGTGGGGGTGACTTGGCTGTGGCTTCACTTGTTCCCTGCAGACAACACGGCAGCGGTGCACACGCAGAGAGTGGGCTTCAATCGCCAGGAGCAGGATGTGTACCTGCTCCCCATCCTGGTGGTGGACAGCGGCCCCCCAGCCCTGAGCAGCACAGGGACTCTGACCATCCGTGTCTGCGGCTGTGACAGCAACGGGGCCATCCAGTCCTGCAACAGCACAGCCTACGTCGTGTCAGCCACGCTGAGCCCCGGCGCCCTCATCGCCCTGCTGGTCTGTGTCCTCATTCTGGTTGGTGAGTGCCTGCCTGTCCCCTGCGTCCTTCCTGTCCTGTCCTGTCCCAGCTCCACTCCATCAGCATCACGTGAATGTGTGCAGGCAGGAGCTGTGGGCACAGAGCAGGCTTCTCTGCATCTGTCTCCTCCCTGGTAGCTGCAGCATGGGGGGCATGGACCTCAGCCCCTGATGGGGGGACCAGTTCTGGCGTGCTGGGGCTCCACAAGGCAGCCAGAGCAGAGTGTGTGGTGCTGCCCAGCAGAGCCTGGAGAGCTGCTGGCTCACTCCCTGCCTGGAAAGGCAGGAGCCAAGAGCTGCTTGCCAGCTGTCATGCTGTGCCCACAGCAGGCATCTCACAGCAGATGGGGTGTGTGCTCCCAGCATGTGGGAAGGCGTGGCAGGTGTGGGGCACACAGGTGTGTCCTTGCCTGGAAAGGTCAGTGTTAGAGTGTGTGTGAGTGTGTGGGCAGGATGCAGAGCTGGGCTGTGGTCAAACCAGTGTGCTGCCTAGGTCAGGACCTGTACCCAGGAGTGCTGCTGCCTGCCAGGGGCACATTGGCACAAGCTGTGCTGGGCATGGGGAGCATGTGCTTCTGTGCCTGTGGGAAGGGGCTCTGAGAAAGGGATGTTGGAGTGCCATCAGGTTTAGCACAGGACAGTTGATGGATGCAGCTGCTGAAAGCCCTCTCTGGCCCCAAAGCTGGCTCCAAGGGCTGTCCAGACACCTGTGGGAGGCAGCACGTTGTTTGGTGAGGTCTCCTCTCCTTGGCATGGCTCCACTCCGTGTCTCCTGCAGCATCTCCGTTCAGAAAACCCTTTCCCACAGGGTGCACTTTACACTGGTTTCATTTTCCAACGCAGTGCAAACAAATTTCTGCCTAATTGCCCAAACGAATAAAGTGCACATCGGTGCTTTAAAGGTGATGGGCTGAATGGATGATGATCCAGGACACAGCTGCGGCTCGCTGCTCGGGCTCTGTGCCATCTGCTCCACATTCACCCACCCAACATTTGCCTGCTACTGTGAATCATGCACCCCGTTTTCCTACTCATCTGCAGAACCCATCCGTTTGTCTGTCCAGCTGTGTGTTTATCCATCGCTCCCTCCTGTCTCGGTGGTCACGCTGCATGGCAAAGGAAGCTCCCAGTCTGGCCTGGAGCTTGGGCAAGCCTCTCTCCAAGCCAGTGCACAGCACGGCTGCTGCTTGATGAGCCTGGCTGATGGGAGCCGTCTGGCATGCCGGCAGGGCTCCCCGTGCCGGGGGTGCCGTGCCTCCACACCTGGCACCAAGCAGGAGTCATCCTCAGCCTGCAGGAGCACGGCGTTCCCGAGACTCTGCGCACATCTGACTGTCTCTTCCTTTCCCAGTGCTGGTCCTTCTGATCCTCACGCTGAAGCGACACCACAAAAGCCACCTGACCTCTGAGGATGACGAGGACATGAGGGACAATGTCATCAAATACAACGATGAAGGGGGTGGTGAGCAGGACACAGAGGCCTATGACATGTCAGCCCTGCGCAGCCTCTACGACTTCAGTGAGATCAAAGCTGGTGATGGAGGTGGGGGGCCAGGAGAGGGGGGCCCAGGCAGAAACCCAGCCTCGGAGCTCCATGCCCTCCCACAGTGGGTGCAGAGCCCAGACCTGGACTTCTCTGTGTTCAGAGACTATATCTGCAGGAAGGTGGAGCAGGCAGACGAGGACCTCTCTGTGCCGCCCTATGACTCATTCCAGACCTATGCCTTCGAGGGCTCGGACTCCCCAGTGCCCTCCCTGAGCTCCATCAACACCTGGTCCAGCGGCTCAGAGCAGGACTTCTCCTACCTGGGGGGCTGGGGGCCGCGATTCCGGCAGCTGGCAGCGCTGTACGCGGGGCGCAGGGGCGAGGAGGACGGCGAGGAGTCCTAGCTGCCCCTCCAACCCCGTGGGCTCCGGACACCTCCTGGACTGGGGCTCCAGGCCGTGCCACACGGGAATCGTGTGCTCCTGGGCCAGACTCCACGGCTGCCGGCCAGAGGCTGCACCGCGGGCCCCGGGCCACTGCTCCTCCGCAGCTGCCTTTGGCTCGGGTGGGCTCCACACTCACGTGGGGAGGCTGGGGAGCCCAGAGGAGCCACCGGGCTGTCCTCATCTCCTCAAAGCCAGTCTCCATTAAAGCACTACGCATTGACTTAAGAAGGAGAAAATCTAATTCAAGAGGGTTTGGAGAGGGTTTCTCCCCTACAAATTATAATTTAAATAGATCTGTTCGGTGATCCCTATCCAGGAGAGGAAGAGCAAACCGGGAGCCTTTTGTTGTCTAAATTGTTTTTGTCACTTGAGTCAGAGCATTTAAAGAGCTTTGATTTCTTTAAGAGCTTTCCTTGCTGAGGGAAACAAGCTTTTAACTTCTGTTCAGATTTTTCCCTCCTAAGTTTACGTGCTTTTTGAAGTCTTCCTTCTCACTGCTCCCCGTGGGCCTCTCGGTAGCCCCTGGCTGTGGGCATGGTGTTGGAGGGAGGATGGCAGGCTGGGATCACATCCTGCACAGAACGGCCGCTCTCCTCAAACCAGGTTTCCCTTCCGTGCTGCAATCACTTCACCCCTGTATTGTGGTCACAGAGGTGCTGGTGATGTGAAGGGGATCCCCAACACTCCCTGCACGGCAGACATTGTCTGTGAAGTCTGTGCCCCACAGTCCAGTGACAGACAGGGATGTCCCACCTGTCACCGAGGTTCAACCTGGCCTGGGCCACAGAGCAGCTGTGCTGCTGGGGAATGCCATCAGAGCATTCTGGGGGGCCCAGAGCAGCACCCCCAGGTGGGATCTGTCAGCCCCTCACACAGGACCTGGGGTTTGCAGAGCTCCCAGCCAGGCATTGGCTGTCACCAAATGGTCTGAGCTGCACAGGGCAGCAGGCAGGGTGTCAGTGCTCCCTGGCCCACCGTGGCTGGGGGAGAGCTGCATCCCATGGAGGACTTTGCTGCAGGGTGAGGGAGAACCCTGGACTGCTGGCTGGGAAGAATAATTCCTGCTTGCACCTAGCTGACAGCAGAGCATCACCATTAGCAACAGAACAGCCATCCCCAGGAGATGTTTGTGAGGCCAGAACCTGCTGGCACAGCTCTGGGGCCAAGCTGGCTGCAGGTTGGGCAGCACGTCTGTGACACCTCAGGGCACCCAGGGTGTCCCCACCCCAGCACAGTATCCCACAGCAAACCAGCATGAGCTCCCAGCGGGACTGCTTTTGCATGCAATTCCTGGGTTTGGGAGGTAGGTATGAGGATGCCAGTGGGATATGCCATTGCTCTTCAGGCTGCAGATGATGCTGGAGAAAAGCACTGGGTGCCCAGTGCCTTCCCAGCCTGCCAACTACCACAGGGAAAACTGAACAGCCTGTAGAGTGATGTCCTTGCACAGCACCTCAGGCCATCCTGGCTGGTGCAGCTCTTTATCTGTTCATGTTGGAAAAAAATCAATTATATCATTGATAGGTAACTGATACAGTCTCCCAAGGCCTGACACATCCTGGGCTTGTCATTGGGTTTGTCCTTTTTATTTTAACCACAGACACTGTTTTCTCTCCTTGGAGAAGGTTTAACTGTAAATGTACATGCGTGTCCATTTTTTTACTGCGTGTTGCTTCCCGGCTGCTGGCGTTGGTCCTTTGGCTGCAGCACGAGACCCAGCAGTGGAGAGGGACAGGACCTGTCTTTGCCACGGTGCCTGCCCTCAGCTGCTCCTGCCCACTGCCACCACGGCCCCTGTGCAAAGCCCCAGCTTGGCTCATACCAGGACCAGGAGCCCCTGGAGGGACCAGGGTCCCTCCGAGGAGGCGATGGTGCTGTGGCTGGCACCTGTGCCCAGCGTGCTGCTGGTTCACTGTGATGATGCTGGGGAGGCAGCAGGGCCCTCGAGTGCCAGCTCTAGCCACTCCATCTCAAGCACGTGGCACCCCGCACCTCCCAGCAGGAGAACAGAGAAAGCCCTCTCTTTCCTCAGGAATGTGTTTGTGTTTTCCCTCTGGGCTGCAGAGCTGTGCCCGAGCCCCTCTGGCACTGGCCCTTCCTCTAGCCAAGTGTTGTGCAATAGCAGGGCTCTGTCCTAGGAGATGGGGTCTGACAGGGTACGTGTTTAGCAACCCTCCCAGCGGGTTCTCCCCCATCCCTGACCACCCCTGCCCAGCCCGTGCTCCCCAGCGCGCATGCACGCACGCTTGCGTTTTACTTTCTGTCCCACGTGTAAATACGGGAGGAGCGCGGTACCGAGTGGTCCGGTACCGAGGGATCTGGTGCCAAACGATCCGGTACTGAGGGATCCGGTACTGAGGGATCCAGTACTGAGGGATCTGGTACTGAGGTATCTGATACCGAGGGATCTGGTACTGAGTGGTCCAGTGCCAAGCGATCCAGTACAGAGGGATCCAGTACCGAGGGATCCGGTACCCAGGGATCCGGTACCGAGCGATCCAGCCCCGCTGCACTGCCCGCGCCCCCTGCCTGCCCCCGCAGGAGGAGCTGGCAGCTGCCACCATGTCTGATGGAGTCACTTTGGTTTTGTTTCTCTACCCAGATGAAATTAGAAGGTTGATTTCCTCACCCTTGTTATTTTTTCAAGGTCTTTCTGGGACCTGGAAATAAATTATTTCCTTGTCGTCTAGCCTGAGTCTTACGTGCTTTTTTTGGTCTTTTTTCTTTCCTTACATGGCCCTGTCATTGTGGTCCCTTTGGTGGCTTCCACGAGGGGCTGGGTGGCTGACAGGCTGCAGCATGTTCCCACTGGCAGGATGCTGTATCTCTGGCTTCTTCCCATTTCTCATTGAAATGCTCATCAGAAAAATCTTCTTCAAGAGAAGGGTCAATTTTTTTCTCCTGAACTTGAAGGAAATGAAAATGAACAATGAAAAATACATGTCCTTGGTTTTCTCCATCCTTTCAGGAGAAAGTTGTGTTGTGCTTTGAGCAGCTCAAACTATTCTATGATTCTCTAATTCTTCATGGCTTCAGTGCAGCTGAGCATTGTCAACAGTTTTGGAACCTGACCCATTCTCATTTTGGTGATGTCGTGTGTTACAGCAGTGTTCAGTTACTGGCAGCAGCTAAAAAACCCTACTTCAAACTCAGTTTTAATACTGAAATTATGCAAATAAATGGCATTCTGGCCTGACCACAGCTAAATCAATTGCTGGTGGTTTCCTTGCTGGCCAGGGGCTGGGGAAGGATCAAGGTTTCCTCATGGCAAAGAAGGCCTGGGAAACCTCACTGAGGTGGCTGCAGATGCTCCAGCAGCCATCAGTGTGACAAGGACACACCATGGAGGGATGGAGCAGGCACAGAGAGAGGAGACACAGCTGAGCTCGGTGGTGGCCTCAGCACATAGAACAGGCAGACTTTAAACTGCTCCATAAGGCAACAGTCATTTAAACAGCATCTTGCAGTCCTGGCTCCAAAACAGGATTATTGTTCCCCCAGGTCTTTGAGTGTTTCCTTATCCTTCACCATCCCCCTGCCTCCACTCCATCCTGCTCCCTTGATTATTCACTAAATGTTATGGCAGAAGCATCTGGTGACCTTTGATGACAGCAGTTAGTGGGATGCTGTGACAGAAGGGGGAAGTCTTGAGGCCAGAGGGTTTTCCAGAGGCACAAGGTGTACTGTCAGACCTCAGTGTCCACACAGTTTTCCTTCTCACACTTACAGTGAGTCCCTCTACAGCTGCCAGCCTTGAGAAAGACTTTCTGCCAGCATCACATTAATTGCCCCCTCACAGCAAGTCTGTCAGTGCTGTGCTCACATCTGCCTGCTGTGGCAGGTCTGGACACTTGGCCCATTGCTGTTTGCAGAGAGTTAAGCATTGCTGAGTGTTTTTACCCAGGTTTCCAGCCCAGGTCCTTGGCAACAAGAACTCTCATCCAGCTGCAGCTCTCCAAGTCCTGCTGTCCTACTTCAGGCACCCAAACACTTTGGGACTCTAGAGGCCGGGGCCTGGAGTGTTCTGGGAACTCCACATTGAGGAGGAGGAGGTGTCTGCAGTCACTGTGCTCATTGCTGTGGAGGTGACAAGTGCCTGGCATTGAGTGTGAGCCTGCGCTGTGCAGGAGGATTTGCTTCTTGTATACTGTGGGGAAATGGAGAGAGCTCAAAACAACAAATTGCCAGTCAGAACCAGACCCTTCACTACAAAAGAAGAGGATTATTGAGAGCTTTGATTGCAGAAGCATCTGTGAAGATGCTTGAATAGCTCCATGCCTCCTCAACACAGCTCCTTCTGAGGAAATTTTCCTATAGCAGCTTCTCTCTCTCCAGCAGTTGCACAACAGCCTCGTTGCAGAGCAGGGTAAGGGCAGGAGGGGAAGCCAGTCCTGCTCTGCAGATGATGATTCTCGCCACATGGGATGTGACCTGTGGCTGTCTACTGGCAGTGCTGGCCGAGTGGCACTTGCCACTGTCACATTCTGAATGGGTCCTACAGGGCTGGTGCTGCTGTGTCCCATCAGCCACGGGCTGCTGCAGCCCCTTTTCATCCCCAGCACAGGGAGACTGCATCAGTCACCTCCAGTGCCTGCACTGAGCCATGGCAAGCTCCAGAAGGCAAGGTGTCCAGGTCTCCTCTAGAGAGGTATTTACAAAAGATGGATGTGATCTGCTGGGATCATTAAGGGGAAGTGAAAAAAGGGCAGTGATACCTTCACCCCCAGGAGGAAAATCTATCTCTGGTAACTGAATGTAGCAAGGCTGTGTCAACCTCTACCTCCTGTTCCCACTGGCAATATCTTGCTCTGGAAGGTGATCCCTTCTCCCCCCATATCCTCTGAGGAAGCTGCTTTATCACCAGAAAGCTGACTCCTTTAACCACCTCCACCACAGCTAATATCCCAGCCCCCTACATCCTTTCATTTACCAAGCCCTTGAGCTCCTTTCAGGGTTGGTGTCAGACTCTCCCTGCTCAGCAAAATCTCTGTTTTACCTCTCTGCCCTGTGCTTGGTGCTCTGTCTTGTCAGGGCTCTCTTTCTGTGCCACAGAACTCTGGTTTGTGCTCTCTGCTTGCTGTGGCTCTGCTGCCTCCCAGCCCATGCCAGGAGTGTTCCCAGTATCTGGAGATGACCTGGCTTTGTGCTTGGCAGCAGCAGTTCTTGCTCTCCTCTCACTGCTGGGAACAGAGCTGTGTTTCCAGACAGCTGTCACAGCTCTGTCACCACAGCCAGAGAAACTGGAGACAAACAAAATCATTGAATTTCACTTGGTCCTGGAATTGTGCTTCTGTGCAGTCAGTGGGGCTGAGACCACCCCTCACCTTGCTGAGCAGGAGCACGGTGTGGTGGAGAGCTGGTGCTCCTGCTGCCAGTGAGGCTATGTCCTCTTGGGATGCTGGTGCTGTGCTGGCCATCATCTGTCACTCACACATCCCAGCCTGGGCTTTCTCCAGCCTCACAATCCCTTTCCAGATGAGTGTGGATTTAATGACTGTTCTTCAAATTTTTATGGAAGTACCTTGGGCTTTGCAAAGCTGAATCCAGCATGGATGGGCAGAGTCTGAAGTAGTTGGGATACACAGCAAAGCACAGCCAGGGCTCCCCATGCAGCAATCACACAGCCCTGGCCTTCCCATGGTCCATCCCACCCTTGTGAGGGGTCAAATCTGGCACTTAACAGAGTGACATTGGGCAAGAAAGAAAAGGTAAAAGCAGGAGCAGGAGCCCAGTGCCTTGGTGTTTGCCTCCCCTAGGCTGCAGAGCGAGCCACACCATCCAGCCACCCCTTCTGCTGCTGCGTGTGCCATGGGCCGTGGCTGGGAGGCCAAGTGCTGATTCTTAGACATCCCTCATCTGTAGTCAGTGCCAGCGAGTGTTTGTGGCTCGGGGTTGTTAACTGCCCTGTCCAGCTACACTGCAGCTTTATAGACATCCATTTTTCATCTCCTTCACTGCTGTGGAGGAGCTGCTCAGGTGAGCACGAATTGGTCCAGCTTTTCACTGGGGGAACAGCCACCAGCCATTTCTAAGCAGAACAGATCCCCTTAGCTTGTGTTTTAACCACAGTAATTCCTGGAGTTTTAATCCCTCTTCTGCTTTGGGAAGCACGCGTTGCCATCCACCCTGGCAGAGGCAGCCCAGGGCAGCCTCCACGGCGGTCAGGAGTCACTCACCTTTAGCCAGGAGCCAGGCAGCTGTTGAAATCCCTTCACACTGCACGCAAATTAGGCATTGAAAACACTCATTACAGGCAACATGACACGCCTTCATTATTCCAGAATAATTGTCTGAAAAGCTCAGCTCGAAGCACAAGCTTCACTTGGTGCAGGAATGTGATAAAAAGAAAACAGGAAGTGCAATCAATGCTTGTAATCCTTTTAAATAAAAAGGTACTTGCTAGTAGCTGCCAACATCTTTAAAAAGCTGTGATTTCCCCGGAGAGAGCCCTTATCAGCTACGACTGCGTGTCATTCTGGCTGTCTGTCAATCCATCAGACTTCAGTGCCACTGACATTAAGAAGCCAGGCGTTAAGATTATCACATTTACCCGTAATGTAGCACAGATTGTGTTGACATTTGGGAAGTATTCCACCACAGGAGCTATTTGACTTCAATGCTTTCTTCCTGAAGAAAAAAATGCTTTGAAATACCGGAGGGCAGGCGCCTGCTCTGCCTGCAGCATGCTGGCAGGAGGAGCAGGAGGAGCAGGAGGGTGCACAAGCGATGTCCCGGGATGTATCCCAGGAATGCTGCTCTCCTGTTCTTTGGCTGCACCTGGCATGGAGCAGGCAGGTATTTGGGTTGGCTGAGGAGGGTTCCCCTGTGCCCTGCCCTGAGGCAGCTGTGGTACAGTCTCCACAGAGACCCAGAGAGCAGCACCATCTGCTTGCACCCCTCCTTCCTCCTCCTGGTGCTCCTCCTCTTGAGAAGGTCTCAGCTCTGTCCACAACGGAGAGGGGGATATTCCAGGCTAGGCCATGGAAACAATAGTAAATGACCTAAAAGGAACTGATTAATCTCTTTAAATAACTGTGAAGCCGTTTTCCAGAAAAAGTTAATCTACTCTAAATGGCTCTGGTGCTTTTCTTGGGCTCCAATCAATACGTGGTCACTTGCTTTTCATGTGTAATTCACAGTAATTGCAAAAGAGCATTTTCAGAAGAAAATTACACTCTGCAAGCAGAAATGCATAAAGACACAAGGGCCAATTGTCTTTGAATCCCAGCACCAGTCATGCTGTCAGACACACTGGTGAGCTGGAGGTGCTTCAGCTCGGTGTCCTAGGTTCTTCTCTGGGAAGCTGCTGGAGGTGCTGGAGCGTGTTGTGTCCAGATGGCTTGATTTGGAGTCTCATCTGCTTTCAGGTCTGGCTGCCAAGGCCCTGGCCTGTGGACCCCTAGCCCACCAGCTGCATAAAGAAGTTGGCTGCAAGATTGGGCAGAGACACATCCCTCTCCTGTCACTGCAGACATTGCTGGGATCCAGAGCCTGCCGTGCTCTTTCCAGGCTGTCCCATCCAGGGCTGCACACAGCCAGTACTGCCCATGCATAGCAGCACCCAGCCATCACCCAGAGCCTCTGGGGCCTGGGACGGGTCCTGGGCACAGAGCTAGTGCAGTGCAGTGCAGATCACATTCCCAGGTCTGTCCTATCCCCTTCATCTCCTGCTCAAGTTTGTGCTAACCAGTGCTTGCTTCATCCGTGCCCAGCCTCGAGCCATTGCTGCCTGATGGTAGGACAGGCAACCCCTTCCAAAGAGTCCATTGCCTTTCCGTCATACACTGTAAAACCAGAGCATAATTTTCCAGAATGTCATTCTAATTCCACTGAGAAAGCTTATTACTTGTGATTTACCCATAAAAAAGCCCGGTGACTTATGCCGGTGTGTCTGTGGGTTTGCCCATCAATCCATCACGGCAGCAGCAGCTCTCCGCAGGGCAGGGGGAGCGGATCCAGGGGCTGAGGTGAGCATGCCACTGTGATTGACACACTGCTTTTGCTGGCCATAAAGCCTCTGACATATTCCTTTTGGCTCAGTGCAGATCCGCACTGCTGAGCTCCAGCACAAATGTCATTAAAACATGTTCTACCCATGGTACCTATAAATAATTGAGACAGCAGGTCTGCACTGTGCTGCAGCTTTCTGCTCCTCCAGTGAGCTGGCCTGGGGAGATGACCTCTCCTTCTCCCACTCACCCTCTCAGACACGAAGGGGCACCGGACACTCGCCCCACACTAATTTCTCTGAGACATTGGCAGACCATGCTCCCAGGGCTGGGATCTGGGCTGCTCCCTGCAGGGAGGTGAGTGCAGACCATTGGGCTCCAGACCTTGCTTTTATGGGCCATGAGCAGTGCCTGGCTCCTGCCTGGGGCACTGCCACGTGTGGATGTGTGGGCAGAACCTGGCAGGTGGGTAGAGGAGCCCAGTGATCTCAGTGAGTCAGGAGCAGTTCCCGGTTGTCAGTGCCCACCACTTCCCAATCTGTTGAAGTTTCCAGAGCTGCACAGGGCAGCACCTGCAGGTCTCCCTGTGCCAACACATGGCCCACATAGTTAATGCTATCTGAAAGAGTTTAATGGACTCAGATGCATTTCCAATACTGTCACTAAATGTGTAGGAAATTCACAATCCATGGCTGAGAATGCTGCTTGCTGCTGTGGCCTTGGAAGCACAGCCTATCCCTGAACTCAGGTTTCCCCACTCACCTGGCCAAGACTGGTGGGAGCATCCTGTCCCTTGTGAGTCCCATCACGGTGTAGTACCTGCCACCCATTCTGTTCACCAGTCAGACCCCTCCAGCCCTTCTGCAAGTCCTGGCACAAAGGACATGTGCAGTGTTTGATCAGAGCTCCTGCAGGCCATCAGGTATGAGCTGTGGAATGGCAGATGAGCTTACAGGCAAGGCTTCCTTTTGTGGGACTCCCATGTGGAACACCTGTGAGGGACATCAGCTCTGTCCCTGTTGAGAAGGGCAAGCTCACACCTTCAGCACCAGCTCCCTACACCTCCCATCACATGGTTCTGTCTCCCTTCATGCCCACAAACAGGTTTTTTCTTTCCTTCCTTCTCATGACAGCCACTAGCTCCCCCGTACCAGTGGGAGTCATTAGCAGGCATCACGCTGGCAACGCGCAGTGTAAATAGGGAGTGCTGATATCCCACTTTGCCGTGCTGGGAGCAGCAACCCCAGACTGACGCTGTTCCCCTGGCAGGTCCCACCCATCAGTCTGACTCTGGATGTTCTTTAGATCCACAGGCTCCTTCTGGCTCCCTGGGTTCAGGAGAGCACAGTGCGAGAGAGCTGTGTCGTGGCCTCACACGAAGGCTCATCCATCGCCAGCACAGACACACGTGGAACCACAGCAAGGTGTTCTGGCGATGGAGGAGCCACCTCTTGCCCCAGGGACACATCCTGGGCTGAGCATGGCTGTCCTGCCCCTGCCCACACATGTGCAGGGCACTGGGCACGTGCCAAGGCAGGTGCTGTGTGCGTGTGGAGGTGTGCAGCCATGCAGAAGCATGTGTGTGCTGAGGCAGACGCTGTGCTGTGCAGTGTGTGTGCCCTGACAGATCATGAAGGTGTATTAAATAGCAGCTGTTGGGCTCTTCCCGAGCACAGCAGTAACACAGTTGGGACCATTGTGATGTCTTCTTAATTTAAACTCGTGTTGTCTTTCAGCCACGTGCTAATGAGGGCTAATGGGAAGATCAGCTTGCTGTTTGCCAGCGTTGCTGTGTGCATTGCCATGGCCCTGTCACTCCTGCAGCCTGGATGTCCTCACTGGCTGGTGCCTTTCCCTGCCTTGCTGCTCTGATGGGAAGAGGGACTCGGGGTCTGCTCCCTCTGGAGCTCATGTGGCATGTCAAAAACCATTCCACCAAGCCAACTTCTCTGACCACACAGCAGCAGGACTCATCTGGGGACCAGAGCCTCCAGGTGCTGTCCATGGGCACCCCCCAGGATCTCCAGGGCTCCCTTGTGTCACAGCAGCAGCAGTGCCAAAAGCTCGACTGGCCCCTGTGGCTGGGACACCCACAGTGCTGCCATATCCTCTCCCATCTCTGCAGCCCCAGGACAGCCACACACACCCTGGGGACCCTCCTCTTGCAGAAGGGGTAGCCATGGAGTCTGTGTCACCCCTCGTGCTGCCCTGCTGTGACCCAGGGTCTGCACAGGGTACAGCAGTTGCTGGTACCTAGAGGAGTGATGGTTTGGCCACAGCTCAGTAACTTCTTGTCACCTGCATGCCCATCCTCGCTGGCATGGCTGTGGGGCTGGTGCTTGGGGACAGGGCAGCTCTGCATGGCACATCTCTGCTCCACAGGGCTGGGGCTCATTTTCCCTCTCTCTGTGCCTGTCCCCAGCTCTCCCTGCTCCACAACCACACGTGCCAGCTGCACAGCAGGGCACTGTCCCAGGGCTGCCGGAGGGGCTGCCTGAGGGTGCCAGCACCGACCCGACGGAGCGGGAGCGGAGCACAGGGAGCTCCATGGTGGCAGCATCCCTGGAGCTGCTTCTCCCAGCACTAACCCACACATTTATCAGGATTAATGAAGCGTGCAACAAACGGATCGGGGAGGCAAAGAAAGCAGCAGAGACAGAGCCAGCGGCTGGCAGCAGGCAGGAGGGAGATGAGGGGGTGTGTGGACCAGGGATGCTGGCCAGGGCTGCACAGGAGCAGCACACCTCCCTGGGTACATGCTCCCACCTTCCCACATGGACACACAGGAGTGCTCACATTAGCTCATCATCGTGCATACAGGCATGAAGAAAAGAGAGACAGTCTTACCAGAGATCAGCCATCAATATTTGAAAAAAAGCCATTGAATACTAACACAGCCACTTATGCCATATTTGCATACTTGCTTAATAAAAAATTACGGCCATTCAAAGCTCAATCATTAATTACCCAGCATATTTTTGTTTAACTCCCTCCCTTTTTTATTACAGACTAAGCTGTTTTCCTGCTTATTCAGCAAAAATTCCTTACTCTTCCACCAGGATGAGACACGCAATAAATATGTACTTATTAAGTGTGCATTACAACTGCACGAGCTGGGAGAAGTAATAACAGGCCCAACATAAAGCTGAAGTATTTACGCATGTACCTAGGGCCACTTTAGCTATTTATTTTCACAAAGAAATTAAATTAGATGGTTTGATAGCTCTCAGTGTGACTATGGTGGGAATTCACATAGGCCTCAGCCTGTCAGGTGGGGATGGGTTTGAAAGCACAAACCCATGATGAGGGCATGCTGCAGACATCCTGACAAGCCAGATGTGCTGGGCAGGAGTCCCTGCCAGGAGGGTCAGTGCCCAGCCAATCTCCTCTGCCTCCCAGCTGGGAATCCCATGGGAACACCAGGCAGGCAGGATGGACACCAGGCAG